>NW_013665862.1:0-30757 GCF_000517525.1 Limulus polyphemus | reverse complement strand
TACCCGTGGTGGGCAGAGCACAGATAGCCTATTGTGTAGCTTTGTGCTTAATTTCAAATAAACAAATTTACTTTATGAGCTACCAAATATACCTTTAAGCAACACATGCAGATTAAACCATAATATTTATTCTTGGAAGATGAGAGATAATCGTTTCCTAACATTATAATTTTTAAGAGATGCACTCTTCCATGACTATAGAACTTTGGTAAATTAGTTTATGTCAATCTCATTTAAAATCAAACACGTAGTAATTAACACAAATGATTTTTCGGTTGTACATAGTAAAACTTTTTTTATTTTATTACAAGTCACAACTCTTAAAGTAAGTACGAACAGGTACGACGTTTCGATCACTGCTGCGATCATTTTCAAGTACACAAGTTTTAACAGTAAAGAACGTTTTAGTATTTAAATCAACATTCGACAATCTAACAATGTATTTTAAATTTTAGAATTGATGGAGTGCTTACTTGTGTATTTACATATCAATCCGCGTGAACTGACAGATTATTTATTTATGGCTACACAGAAAAAAAGTATCATAAAGTGAAAAAAACTATAAAAATATGGAATATGTCATGCGATATATTTGCATAAAATTAGGAGTGTGTGAGGAAATAACGATCAAATACACATATACCTGGGTATTTATTAATCGTGGGATTTTTTAAATTTTATTAATAAAGTTTCTATGTTTTTTTTCTTCGGTTAATGTCAGGTTCATGTTTTAGTACTGTAACATTCTGTTCAGAAAAACGTTGTTTTGTTCATATGCTCATGAACTTAGAAAGGGTTTTTGGTGTTCCTTTAATCTGATCTTCAAGTTACGTCCTGTTTCATCCATGTAAAAGGCTGGACATTTGTTACATTTGTTTATTTTGTTCACAACGTTTCACCAGGTTTCAAAGGAACCAATTACTTTATTAGTAACAGTGAGAGGGAAAATGTTTTGTAGAGAAAATTTAAATCTAAGTATTTCTTTTTGGAAACAATCGATGTTGGAACTAATCATTTTATTTGTACGAATATCCCCCTTTTAATATAAACCACAAATTGACATAGAAAATTATTATTCCGAATATTTCCCTGTTTCTTGTGTTTTCCGGTTCATCCCAAATTTATCTCATGCTATTAGAAAGTCTGGTTAAAATACAATCAGAGAGTATAAATTTGACATTAAAGAACAAATTACATTTTTACCTGGAAAACAACTAGGCCAACTGCTATTTAAAAAGTATATGGATAATGATACTTCTGTAAATGTGTATGAAACCGAATGTACGGATTGCTACACAATGAGCTATCTCTGCTCTTCCCACCACGCGTATCGAAACCCGGTTTCTAGTGTTGTAAGTCCGCAGACATACCGCTGTGCCACTGGGGGTAAAGCTCTTATATTAATGAGACAAGCTAACAACTTTCTAATCGATTGCGAGAACATTTAAAATCTCCATCTCATGTTTTTGAACACGTGTTGAGGAACAATCATTCTTTTGATTCTTCTAAGGTAAAAATCCTCAGCAGAGAAGACAACATTAATAACTGAAAAATAGAAGAAGTCCCGTTAATAAAAAAACATTTGCTTAGTCACATGCTTTCAGATTACTATTGTTACAGATTCTCACGTGATTCCTTTTTTTTAAATTAATTTCTGTTAGCCTCAGTTTTGCATCTCACCCGATGATGCCAAGTAAAACGTTGTGAACAAAATAAACAAAAGTTTTACTACGTACAATCGATAAAAACTTGTGCGAATTTAAAAAAAACATTGTTCTTTCTAATATTTATTTCAAACACATAGTAGTTTAGAAAGAAAACACAATGTTTTCTAGTTTTCTTACAGTTTTTGTTTTGTTTTGTCAGGGTATTTATGGCTACACAGAAAAAGTATCATAAAGTGAAAAAATATAAAAAATATGGAATATGTCATGCGAAATATTTACGTAAGATTAGGAGTGTGTGAGGAAATAACGATCAAATACACATAGAGATGTACCTGGGTATTTGTTAATTGTGGGATTGTTTGATTATATTAATAAAGGTTCTTTGTTTTTCTTCTGTTATGTTTATGTTTTCTGATGTAATTATACTTTAGCGTTGTAAGTGGATTACCTTTACAGTGGATGTAGGCTGCGACAATTCCAATTAATCAACACAACGTTTCAACAAGTTTATTAACAATCTTTACTCAGAACTTCACTGAAAAAAAAAGAGTTCGACATAATACTTCTTAACACTAGTTACTGACATATTGAAATATTTACATTACATTAAGCTAAATTTATAGATTAAGTGTATGTATGTATGTTGTTGTTTTCTATCTAATCTATATTTTGAATTGGTATATAAATAATGTAACTAAATAAGGTCGAAGTTGTGTTGAAGCGCTAATTTTTTTTAAAGAAGTAAATACAGTAAGGAGTATCTTGTCCTATTAAATTGACCAACAACGATATATAAGCGTAATGATTTTTTATGTAGAAAACATACTAAATATTTTTTTCTACTAGACGTAATACATTCCTTGTGTGATGACACTTAATATCATACGGAGAATCTTATAAATGAGGTGAAATATACAGCACTGTAAACACTTATGGAAGCACGCGGATCATACACACACAGAAACGACAACTAACTAAACAGTCGATTTATCATTATTAGAATACATTATTACAAAAAATACAAAACAAAATCGAATAAACTGTATAATGCACTAGTACTTTTTATTTGATTTAAATAGAGCAATGCACCTTGTTTATATGCCATTACTGTCTTTCTGGAAGATTAATCCCTTTCCAACAGGTCATTATCCCCGAAGGAATGACATGATAAATACGAATTTATTTGTACCTGTCAGCATGATGAGCATCATTAATTTTATGCAGATTTCCAAAGTCATTGACTTTAAGATATCCAACACTTCTTTTTATCCCCCAGCATGCTTAACTGTAGATGTTGACCATGATAACTTCTCCTCTCTGCCATAGAGCAAATTGATGTTTGTTGTTACCAAATACTTTGTATTTGGATTTATCTTTAAAAAAGCACACTTTGTTCATCCCATTGTTTGAACTCTGATGCTAATTTCAGTCTTTTCCGTTCGGTTATTTCTCCTAAGTAGTTGGTTTTCAACAGCTATACATCTAGTGGGGGCCACTTGGTGCTAATGTATATGAAAATTTACTGTTCTGGAGGTAACATTCACGCCAGTACGTAAAGCTATGCCATTGGCAGGATCTCTGCTGAATTGTCAAGTAAAGACTAAGTTACTTAACATCATTTTGAAGTGTAGCTTTTTACTATTTTCACGTAATACCTTCAAAGTTTCTGTACAACTCCTACTAAGACATGAAATTTCGCCTCAAACATTTGCATGAAGCAACCTTCACAAACTTGGATTTATGCACTCTTATTTTGAGTAATTTCTGCCATGGGAGCCATGAGTGTATTCATCACATTACTGATGGTAATAGTTTGATTGTCTATACTTATAGATGTTATGCTGGTGTGGCTCCGTCTGATTGATCGGGTGACAGCTAATTACATTTCAAATCGTCAACACGTTACTTTCAGCCGTGGGGGCGTTATAATGTGACGGTCAATTCCACTATTCGTTGGTAAAAGAGTAGCCCAAGAGTAGGCGGTGGGTGGTGATGACTAGCTGCTTTCCCTCTAGTCTTACACTGCTAAATCAGGAATGGCTAGCGTAGATAGCTTTGCGCGAAATTCAAAAAAGCAAACAAACAGTGGAGACTCCGCTGCTGGGTATTATTGATTGTAAACAAGCACTTGAATATAATTTGAAATGTGGGACATTTATATATGCCACTATGTAACAGTTGTGCAAGCACACTATTCTTTTTATTTTGCAAAGTAGAATAGCGAACTTGTAAGTTTTAAAGTCGATCAACTATCGCCTTGCTTTACGACCTTATACGTAGTGTAGTATTGTCTGATGTATTAATTATATAATTAAAGTGT
The DNA here is from genome assembly GCF_000517525.1 of Limulus polyphemus. Classification (NCBI taxonomy): domain Eukaryota; kingdom Metazoa; phylum Arthropoda; class Merostomata; order Xiphosura; family Limulidae; genus Limulus; species Limulus polyphemus. The sequence goes on along the minus strand of NW_013665862.1, from coordinate 26,770 downwards.
AGTAACAGCTCTAATTAGAGATTCGGCAGAAAATATAATGTAGAGCGTACACTCTGAATTAAGAAAAGAAAACCAGCCCAAGCAAGTTTGGCAATAGATAAAAAAAGACTTCATTGACAAACACGCAAGACGTGGAAACAACGCAAAATCTGTAAATGGACGTACTCCTGGATACGAGAGATGACTGCACGCTTTGCTCTGACTACTTTTGTCCCAGTTCTCACCCTACAAACCTGTTAGGGTTAACAATCATATACTTATTCCCATGGGGCCATTTGTACCAGAGTGCATATGTTACCCATCTTACCTAGTAACTATTTCGCCTTACTTACAGTCAAATCCAACTATCTGGTAGTACAAAAGAAGCCCAAGAGTTGGCGGTGGGTGCTGCTGACCAGCTGCCTTTTCTTTGAGAGTCCATACTCTAGACTACTAGTTAAAAATTATGGGCAGTTATGTGCAGGTAGATCTTGTGCACTTGCACATAATTATAAAACAAACAAAATTATATTGTTCTGAAGGCTTAGATTTAGATGGGTGCCTGGCAGGTGGTTATATATCGAATCATAAGAAGGCTGGTTGAGTTATTGATATGCTTAGCTTTTTTTTTTCTTTTGAGACTTATTTTACACATTTTCACTTTTCTCCGTGGTCGTTCTTATTGTTCTTGGGGTAGATGTGAAAAATTGATTAATGTTAAGTCGTAATGTTTCATGGGGACTAACGGCGAAGTTTTGCCCGGATATATTTTGTTTTTTAAACAAAGAAAACAAACTGACTGTATTATTCAGCTGAAATATGCGTCAGTATTTCTTTATTGGAATAAAAAATTGACAACACAAAAATATAGGTTACGTTATAAAAAAAAAACCAGAAACACTTAGAAACAACGGAATTTCTCATATTGATTAAGCATAACTAAATATAGAAACATATTCTGCGTTCTAGAATGTTTTCAAACATTTCTGGTAACGCTCTTTAGTAGATATTGTGACCATATGTACATAATTCAAATCTACTGCCTTATTGCATTTCTTTACTTGTGATTATCTTTTGAGATATCCAATTTTTGGGCTTTTTGTATTTCGATTGATGTCGCTTTGTACATAATGTACATGATGTACATAATTCAAATCTACTGCCTTATTGCATTTCTTTACTTGTGATTATCTTTTGAGATATCCAATTTTTGGGCTTTGTGTATTTCGATTGATGTCGCTTTGTAAGTTATTAAGCCACCATTATATATATATATATATATATGATAGCATTATCACTCAAATAAAATTGTTTAAAACTATAAACACGAAAACAATAGTAAAATTAGTTTTATTTGTGAAATTAAGAACAATTAGGTAACAGATATGAGAGTCTTTCATAACTTTGTATTGACGACCTACTCTATAAACTCCCTAGTATTGAGCTGTGTATGTTTTGGAACCAAACAACGGTTAAGTCTTCTTAACTCGTAGTAATTCACCTTCACGGCGAACATTTTAAATAATTGAAAGCCAAATCAATTAATATTTGTTATCTGAATTTATTTTAAAAAAAACAACTAAAAACGATTCCCTATTTCAGCACCGCCCACCATCTGTGCTGCGCTACTAAGCGTTTTTTGGATTCAAATTTGAGGTCAATATCCTCTCGTCTAATACCACTGAGATGTATTATCTATTAGATACCTGGCTTTTGCGTAGCATTGTAGGCTATCTCTATGTATAAATTTGTCTGTTATTTCAAGTTTTTGCAGTTATATGAGTTTCGTTTTTTTTCTAATTTCGAGCATTGTTACATAAAATAGAAAATAGGTGTACAGACAAATCAGTAACAATACCATGGCTAACTATATTGATAATAATATATTTTGGTTAAGAAAAATATGATTGTATTAACTTCTTAGTAGTAGTTTCATAGACCAATTTTTTGTCATTACTGTTATGTGGAGTTTATGAATCATCATCTTAGGTGTTAAATACCTTCAAATTAAACTTGATATTAAGTTTTTCTTCAACATGTAATTTTTCTTCTTACAAATCTTTTCTTTTTTTCATAGCAACGTTTCATCCCATTTTGTTTGTAGTGCCATCTTTTGTAGCGTTTATAAAATAATAAGTCTGGAGTGCAAAAATAAAAAAGTACGAAATAAAATCAACGAAGTGTGTAACAAAAACAACAACTTACGTTACAGGTATGTTTGATATTATAGTGTGTGTATATGTACACATATTGCCATGTCACATTTAATGTAAGGATGACGATACGTGTTTTGAATAGTTTACTGTAGGTGTACAGTAGCCTTGATATACGATTCCCAGTCTTTTTTTCTTTCAGGTACTATAACTCTAAACAAAGCAGTGTAATGCAAATTAATTTACCATAGAGTAGGCTGATTTTGTATACTTTATGGAAATCTTAAATATCGTGTTCCTCATTTTATATATATATATTATAATCCTCTTTTGGTATTGTAGACATTTTTGGTACGTTCCTTATACTCAAAACGTTTTAAGCTAAAACTGCTTAGAAGGAACAATAAGTTTGGTTAAATGAAAATAAAAGATATATTGTTAAGTTGTCCTGCAATATTTTATTTTCAAATCTGTGTTTACAACATGCAAAAACTTATCATATTGTGAACCAAATATCACAAGTTAAGTAAAGATAATATGTTAAATACAAACTTTAGTTCGAAACTACCATTAATAAAAATCCAAACGTGTTAAATTAGGAAATGAATTTTGCAATCTAGCTTTAAGAAAACTAATAGCATATACAACGAATGTTTTATTTTATTTCTGCTTCACTTATAATACAAAGGCAATTTTTAAGTAAACACACGACTGAGGTGTTAATATAGTATCAAATAGGAAGCTACATATAAATGTAATAAAACACAGAAAAACCAAGCAATCAGTTAAAATTAATACTGAATCATGTGATCTGCCTGTCAGTAAATATATATGCTTTTTAACACTCACAGATGTGAGGAGTATTTGGAAGGGGTAGAGGAAGAGGAAGATTTTATCAAAGTTCATAAAGAATCGATTTGTAAGTTAAATCTAAGTGTATTATTAAATTATTCACTAAAAACAATAAAAATTAACAATAAAAATCATGTTTTTCCTTAATAAATACTCAACGTGACGAAATGAACAACTGAAAATATTACTTCTTAATTGTATAACTTTTATAAAAGCTCACTCTCATTGTAATAAAACGTATCCAAATATTTACGGCTCCTTTAAACCTAGAAGTTCAACACGATATCTCTGAAATTTCAGAATGCACAGATTTAATTTTTTATGTTTTATATTTCAAGAAATAGCATCTACAATTTCAATTTCCGTTAAACACCGATCATGACTTGAAATCCTGTTGAGGACCACTGTAAGATGCTAAAGTATGTGTACTAATCTAATTTTCTGTAAAGTAAATCCAATGATTTTACGTCGTAAATAGTGTTTAAAAGTATAATGTCATTAGCACGCGTGACTAAAAACTGTTTAGATATATACATATATAGAAAACTAACTGACTAAGTGGCGGTAACGCAATGGAAACTAGTTTGGGTCAAGGAATGCTTTCATACTATATTCTTAACATATGCTTATATTTCTAAGTATTGATAATGACAGGATAACGTAATTAACTTAGAATTAATCAAGAAGGAAATTCTGTAATATCGAGTAACATTTTGTTTTCAGAATTGTTGTTTTGGACGTCTGGTATAAAACTAGAAAAAAAAAAACACCAACAAAACATTGATCTTTAATAAACTTTTTTATATCGTTTCTGCGATTAACTGTATGTTGATATTCAATTGATATTCACGCCATATATTTAACTAAACACCCATATAAATAAACCAAGGAGTAACATGAAACATAAAGCTTCCATTAGGGAGCGAAAAAATGTAAGTCAATAGTATTTTTTAAATAAATGATACTAATGCGTAAGAAGAAATTGACAAAACTACAAACTGAGCTACAAATATAAAATCGCTAATAATTAGTTCATTTCAATGATTTTAGTTGTAACCTTAATGTAATGAGTTGGAGTAGAGAATTCATCTGAACGATGGGGTCATTTAAAAGCATTGTAAATTAAATCTGCTCTTGGTGTTTATAAGCTATCTTATATAAAAAAGCACACATGTATAAATAAATATATATATAAATCATTATGTAAAATATAAATGGAGAATGTAAAGTCGCAGCTCTGTTTCCAATTTTAAGATCTCATTATTTCAGCTAGAGCTTTAATTTCAAATTCATGAAGATCGTGTAAACTATAATAAGATCTTGAGCCACTAGTTTTGTGGATAAGAGAAATAAGATGACTTAGTCGAAGCTGTATGTTGTATACATTTTTGCTAAAATTGGCCAACTGCTTTTTTCATTATTAAATGGATAACATCTTAGTCTTAAACGCAGAAACGTTAACTTTATTTACTTTCTCAACACTCTTATATCTTCTGAAATACTACTATGTAAAACAAAGATGAATGCAAATTGTGCCTATAATTTGGAGCTAAATTTTTGGTAATAATTTAGGAATAAAACGAAGGATTGTAATGAACAACTAGAAATGAAACAAATAAATAACCACAGGACGGAAAACTGATGGTAAACTGTATTAACACACACAAAAAGAAAGGATCGGTTTGTTTGTTTTAGACCAAATATTTTCAATGGGCTATCAGTGCTCTGTCCACCGGTATGGCTGCGGACTTACAACGCTAGAAACCGTGTTTCGATACCCGTGGTGGACAGAGCACAGATAGCCCATTGTGTAACTTTGTGCTTAATTACAACAAACAAACAAATAATCAACTTGATAAAGTGTAGAGCAAGTAAAATTTTCATTCTGACGCTTTCAGACATTTGTACCTAAAAAATCAAATTTTTATGTGGTTTTCATCTATTAAAAAGTAGCATTAACTTACAAAGAATATTGTTTAATTCATCAATAATGGCACAACTAACACTTTGTGAAACACAGTCAATCGAGCAATAACAATGTAAAACACTACAGTCAACACAAACCTAGAACGTGCAAGGACAATTGAATAAATCTGTGACATTTTTATAGAGCTTACTCTAACAGAAAATAAGGTTAAAAGAAATACAAGAATAGTTAAAAATGTAACACTCACGCATTTATTTTGTTAGAAAAACAAACATTTTCTTTATAAGTCGATAAATTAGGTTATCTTAAACATCTTAGAACACTGTGAATAAGCAATGACTTAAAGTACTAATGAAACATTTTCACCCTGAAATGTTTAAAACGAAAGTATAAATCGTAATATTTTTAGATTGTACATAAAAGTAGCAAACAGAATGCTCTTAGGTACAATCCCCAGGACTTTTCATATTACAACACAGTTCAAGAGAAAGGGATCTTAAATAGGTTTTAGCACACACACACACACACACATTGATACCGAGGAGTCTTTGTTCCTAGAAAATCCAGGTCCACAGACAGTCACGTTAATATTTATTACGTTTATCCTGAAACAAATACAAAAATTGTTGTAAAGTATTACACCAGTCTATAATTAAAAGTACGAACTAGACCAACAGTTAAATCTTGTTTACACATTTTAAGTTAAAATTATGATGAATGCTTCTCTGTTAGAGTCATTATTTTAGTCGTGTATATCAATTTTCAATTGTGATGTATAACAGGATGATAAACTGACTGAATGACGAAAACTATAAATATTGGTCCAGCTATATGTACATTTTAGATTTCGACAGGTCGATTTTCTTTCATCAGGACTAAACCCGGATCCACCTGTGGAAATTGTTAGGGTTTTATCGATGTTTAATGGGTTTTATGAGCTTATGTTACCCTAGGCTGGTTTTTGCAAAACATGGTCAATTCCTAATATTCGGTATGATAACAGTAGGCGAAATATTGACTTTAGGCTCGATTGACTGGCTTGCCATCCCTCTAGTTTAGCAATGCAAAATTAGATATGACTACGAGCAGATATACCTTTTTTGTAGGTTTGCGTGAAATTCTAAAACAAACAAGCAGCCGTAGGATCTAGGATCTTACTTACAAGGGTTTTTAGAGATGCCTCAGAATCCCAACGTTGTAATTCTTCGCGTAGCAGTTTCTCTATCTGCACCCGCTTGAACTTGTCGTCCAGTTCTTCACTCTAAGTGTCAAACAAGAAAAATAAAATAGTTAGTAAATAATTCAATCTATTCTTTCAGGTTTATTTACTCTTTAATTACAATCAAATTATCTCCGAATTAATCACATCACATTTTGTTCAGTTTAACTCATTGATAATTCTTAGGAGAATTAGGGTCTAAACTGATAGTAAGTTCCATTTTACAGCATACAATTAAAATAATTTGATTAATTCCAAGTTACTTTACTTTACAGTGTTGTGTACCCCGGTATATCAGTGGTAATTTAACAGACTTAAAGCGATAAAACCATGGCGCAGATATCTCGTCGTGTAACTTTGCATTAACAGTTTTACTGTGTTCATGAGGTATCATCTACGTCTGAGCTGATGCAGAATTTAGCTTTTTTTTTCGCCCAAATGCTTTGAATCTCATACATACTGCGAACCGTGGTGTCTGTCCAAGCGTTCAACTGTCTCCCGTTTGAAAAGCTGTGCACGCAGGCATAGCTCAACATTCACGTTTGAAATGACAGTAGAACAGGCATCAATAATGTTGACGCCAAATTTTATTTCACAAGCAGTATATTCTACACTAAATTGTTAGGAATTAATTACACTATCATTCACATTTCAAAATATGACGTAACTTAAAGAATTAAAATGTAGATTTACTGTACGTTATTGTTAAACGGCTCTTGGCACGACTGAAATGCTCAACAATTTCTTTTTAATTTAAATTTAAATTGATAGATTAACTTAAGCTTTTCGTCACTGGGGACGGGTACTTTTGCTTGTATGTGTTGTATGTATATAATACTTTCTCGCTGTTCTTGTAGTCTACTTATTACAAATCATTCTGTTTTATATCTTTTTTTTTAAAATCTCTATTGCCGTTTTCCTACGCGAATGTATCAGCCTTGATGGAATTTCACAAATAAAACAAATAATAATAAATAATAATTATAAACTTATAATCAACGCTGTTTTTTTAGGAAGCGTGCGCTGTTTCTTTTTAATCTCTGAAATAAAGATAAATCAGCAAAATATTTAGGATTATAATTATTTCATGTAATATTCGACATGAGTGAAATATATCAACAGTTAATAAAACTCCACCTCGTTAATAGTAGCCAAAATTTTTTTCATGTTGTTCCTCCTCTTTGCCTTGGCGTTTTCCATGGCGTCCATTTTTTTAATCATTGTTTCAATTTTGGCAACAATATTTCCAACAGAACGTTCCATTTTATCCACCCGTCCAGCAAGTCTAGGGCATAAATATAAACGTGATATTTATACAATGGACATACTGAATTTAACTGTTTTATTAAGAACTGAAAATTACTCCGTAAATTGCAGTATTAATTGAGAAAAGGTGGTTACTAAGTAACGTGATATACACGTAGTTATAATTATTTCCACTCACAAGGAATCGGTATCTCTCTAACAAAATATTGTCAGTTGTCGCCTAAATGTATTTATTAGTCACTGTGAAAACATACATTGTTCAGTTACAATACACTCTAATATTCTATACTCATTACAATTAATATAATGTATTAATTTGCTCTCAGACAATTTTAAAAATTTGATCTCAGACAATTTTAAAGATCGCAAACTAGGATAGTTGTCTGACAGTAAACCAGTACAGTTGTATGAAGTAAACCAGGATAGTTGTCTGACAATATACTGGTACAGCTGTCTGAAGCAAACCGGAATAGTTGTCTGACAGTAAACCAGAACAGTTGTCTGAAGCAAACCAGGATAGTTGTATAACAGTAAACCAGTACAATTGTCTGAGAGCAGTAAGACAACTGTACTGGCTTACTGTCAGATAACTATTCTGGTTTGCTTCAGACAACTGTACTAGTTTACTGTCAGACAACTATTCTGGTTTGCGTCAACAACAATATCTGCGCTTTCCAACATACCAAAACTTTCGCTGAAGAATCATGTAAAATTTCGAACAAATTTTACACACCAAATATCTTAATGAAAAATACAAACTATGTGTTGAAAAATACAAACTATGTGTTTACACAAAGCTAGGTATTGTACATTCGAAATAACCCGTTTGTCGAAAGCGCACCAGAAGCCTGAGCTCCTGATGAAGACAGGCCCACCATTTCTTTATCCTAATATTTTTTATCAATTACACAAAGTTGGGTATTACACAGTTGAGTCAATTACATCAAACTGCTAATGTTTTAGTAACCTACCCATTAAGCATCGTTATGGATACCTCTCCGCCCCGGGCATCAGATGGATAGTTACCCTCTTCCTGCTCTCTCTGAATTAGTGTATCGAGACGAGTTTTCTCACCTTCCAAATCAGCCAGCATTTCTTTTGTTTCATTGGCATCTAATTCCCGGTTTCCTTTTCGGTCATACTTAGCAAACAGCATCTCAATCTCCATATCCGTGAAATTTTGCCTGTCAAGGTAAAGAGCTCACACAGTCAAATATTTAGCCCAGTAAGAAGACCCTATACTTAAGTCATAAAATATTACACACACACACACAAGATATATATATGCATATCTTGTTAAACATTTAAACGAAGAATCTCCATATTTTAACAAAAAGTAGTTCAGTTTATGACGTCAGGAAACATTTTCAGTACCTTCAATAAATTGGTTCAGTTTATTCCTCTTTCTAAACTATATGTATAATTAAATATTTAAATCAATGTTTACTCGCCGCCTCATGGATCTCAAGTTTTAATTAATTGTAAAAATGCATTCAGTTATAGAAACAATTTTTCTAAAATACCTTTCCAATGAGTTATTTAAAATGAATAATTTTTCGCATCAAAGCAAAAATTGCCACCCTGTTAAACTCAATATTCTACGATTCATTATCATTGTTCACATTAGTAGTTGAATGGATACACTAATAGTGTTAAATTTACTTATTTCATACAGGTACGAGCCATAACTAAAACTAAATAAAAAATTCATGAAAACAGGAAACAGTAATTTCAAATCCATTAACACTTTAAATATATATGTACACATATTAGTGCTCATGAAATGATGAAAACCCGCTATTAAGATGTGTACTTTCATCTGTGAAAAAGGAAAGCAAAACAGTCTCACTGTTTTAGGGCACGTTGAATTTCGTCGAACGAAAGCTTCATATTACTGTCTTGGTCAGCAAGTTTAAGAGCACTCTGTATATCAATGATTTTGTCACGCTTCCCTACTCTGCCCATGAGATTGTTGTATTCCTATAAATAAGGACAAATTGAAACAGTTAGTTTCATCCATTGGTATAAGTTTACATCAAAATGAATGTATTTTAGTTTTTTATCTACATATTTATTTGTTTGTTTGTAGTTACACAATAGACTATCTGTGCTGTGCCCACCAAGGGTATCGAAACCCAATTTTTAGCGTCATAAGCCTACATACCTATCAATGAGCCATAGGGGGCTTGAGCTAAATAACCTAATATATATATATATATCCACATTAGAGGATTTGGGGGATGGTGTGAAGAAGGCTTGATTCTTCATTGGAAATGGCTTGAGTATACAATACATCGAATTTCGTAATACCTATTAATGTATTCACATTAGAAGCACCGAATATGTACTCTACTTATTATCTAATCCAATAATTTAACATATCATCTTGACCAATTCTTATTATTTCATTTTAAATGTAAAACGAGTCATGAGACAATAATTTAGTTAAGACAAGTATTTTTATAATTGTACCATGTTAAGTAAGCTGGTGTTTTTTTAACGTTTCCGGCAAGTCACATTTGAGAAGAAACTTGCAAAATTTTCTCTGCAACGTAAAGTCAAAATAGAAGGTTGGTGTGTTGAATTAAGTGCAACAAAAGAAAACACTGATAAAAATAACCATCGAAACATTAACTAGGAGACGAACCGTTCCTCTTATCTTTAGTTGCATGAAACTAAAATTAACAGTTATTTTTTAGAGGTACTTTTAAACGCATGCTAAATTACATACACATTATTACCAATAAAATCTAAGAACAAAATCTCAAGATGAAAATTCAGTTATTTTGTATCGGTATTAAACATTGATTTTTCTAATTAATTCGTATAATAAGTTTATCGAAATATCCCAATATTAATCGTGCTTTTAGAAGAAGGAAATCTGATAAAATTTATCTTAAAAAATCAGAATCAAGATACTTGCTCAACAAAACCTCATAGTGGAACGCTGTTTACCGTAAAACTTTAACGAAAATTTGCGACCAAGATTTACAATTATTAAAAACCTTTGATCAAAGCTACCTTCATCAATTTGAACTGAAACTTAACCCAGTAAATAGTGTAGCAGACTTAATATACTAGTCTAACAACGAGTGTAGAATGTTATAAAACAAACACTTATAATAACTTAAATGCATTGATTCATCAGTTGGCTACTCTTATTATTATATTTAATGGTTACTAATAAAATAGTTATATAATGTTCTTGATGGAAAGTTATTAAGAAAATTGAGTTGTACAAAAATGATAAAAATATCATTAATACTGAAAACACTGTTACAAAATACTTCATTGGTAAGCTTTAATAAAAAAAATTATCAATATACGATAAATAAAATACACACAAGGCAAGACTCAGTTTCTCATTTTCATTGCGAGTTATTGGTAACTAAACATTTCAGACAACTATGTTACATATTTCGGTTGATAGCTTTATATTAGGTGTATTCACTAAAAATAACACACACACACACACATATATATTAATCTTTAGCTTTTAATTTTGATAAACTTTTAGCCACAAAATTAGACAATTATATTTCTATTATTTTGAATTAAAACAAACCTTAACTATTCTAACAACTGCACAGAAATTAATCAAAACCCTATAACCCGAGCGCTTTCGAAAGGTGGACCTTTAAATACGCTCGGGTTATAGGGTTTTTATTCATTTCTATCAAGACTTCTTGAACTAACGTGTTTTTCTAAGATCATAAACTAACAACTGCACAATTATGCATTAGTATTTTAATACGTGAATATCTTTGTAACATATTTTTCTATGACCTCCTTTTGGTTATCATATATTCCACTTAAAGCGTTTGCCATTTTTGTTCTAAAATTTAGAAAAATATTTTATCTATTTCTAAGAGCTTTTTTTTTGTAGCAAAACTAATAAGTTGTTACTTTTTAAAACTATTTTGGGTTTTGTATATTTCAGCTTTTTAGAAAATTGGTGTTAAAAGAGCAACAGTTTTTAACTAAAAATAAAGTTGTACGAACGTAGATGTTTTTAATGATTAAACATCTTATCATAAGAACGACCATAGATGATTGAAACACATGAGCTTTGAAAAACCAAACCTCTGACCACCTTATTAATATTCATAAATCTTTTTCCGTTATCAATAACTTCTGATTAAAGCAAGCCACTTACAAAAACGAGACTGAACTAAAAATGAACCAAGTGAATAATGTAGCTAATTTTGATTGTCTGTCTAATTATGAATATATAATATCAAAAAAGTAAAAAATAATAATTATAATGAATTAAAAGGCAATGCTTATTAGCTGTATTCGACATTTTCGGCCATAATCCTACTAATGTCTCGCGAGATTCGGTCAGTTTAGGAGATTTAGTTTAGTCCTGAACCCCTGTAACCTGAGCTAACAACGCAAAGTTTTTCATAATTAAATATATATAACAAACAAATGAAAAATAACAAAAATAATTATATTACATATATTAAACATTTAAACAATGCTTCAATGAAACTGTCATTAACTTAAGAAAATATGGAATTTAACTTAATTTAGGATAAGAAGAAGCAGTGAGAAAAATCATGTGTAATTCTATAACTTATCTGGACACGGTAAATGTGGCTTAGTATTATATATATGTATGTATGTGCTGATATTGAGAATCTTACATTATATTGTTGACATATTTCTTCTAAGTTGCATAAAAAACCCAAGTAAGGCTTAACAGATATTTAAGATGTATTTATTTTTTAAATACTTTTATACTTAACACGAAGAATATTACATGAGCTGTTACAAAGATAAAAAACCTGAATATTTGTTATCTTATTTTAATACTCAGCAGTGTTAATGAGGTAGTTTCTAGATAAACATGCAAACTATTATACTCGTTCATTCCGAAAGAGAGCTTTAGGTCATTCAGTTTCCTAGTTAAGTTTAGTACTCTGTTTTTCTCATCTCTCCGTGGTAAAACGGAAACATTATGGACCTCTAAAGCCTTATAAAACACCACTGAGAGACAACCTCTGTCATCGACTTACCTAAGATAATGAGAGCTGACGTTGCTCGAAACTGCATTTCTCATCTATTGATGGTTAGATTAGGGTAAAGTAGGTATAGGTTTTACTATCTAATGTGAGTTTAAATGTCTTAATTTTTAATAACATTATCATGTAAATAGCAAGTGAAGAGTATGTTAAAAAGAAAGTTTCTGGCGTGTTTTAAATTATTGAATTTAGGCTAAGTCTTTATGGTTTATAGTAGATTTCTTTTACATACTTGTTTAGCTCATTTTATATATAAATTGACAAATACTTACTCGTTTCAAGAAGTCAGCAATTTCAAATTCGTTTTTTTGGCTTGAAATCTCGGCTTTGACTTCGGCATAAGTTTCGTTGATTATTGCCAAGAACATATTCTACAGGAAAATATGATTAAAATAAGACGTTTTGGGCACAATACCTGATATCAAAACTGATGAACTAATTGCGTAAATGGAAAAAAAAATATATGAGGGAATTTACAATTTCAATAAAAGGACAATAAACATCTACTTACCAATAAGACAAAGAACACAAAAAATACATAAGTGATGAAGAAGGTTGGACCAATTATTCTGTTGGCTGTCTCAATCACGTGGAAGTCGAAGTCTCCAAGAATGATACGTAGTAAAGTAAAGCTAACGAAGAAAGTATTAAATTATGAACAAGATATAAGAATATTTAAAGCTAAAGAAGAAGGTATTAATTTATATGTATATGTTCAAGTGTCCAAGGTCTTCAAGAATCATGTGCAGTAATAAAAACATAACGAACAAAACATTAGATTAACATAGAAAACATTAACTCTTGGGCATATATTTATATATATGTCTCCCTCTTGAGCTGCCACGGCTGATAAAAAAATGTACCACCATGAAGAAAGGGTATTTCCATTCAAACTTTTCAAGGTTTACTCATTTCAAGTTTCAGATAAGGGATGAAATATTAAATCATGTAACTGTTTTATTGTCTATCTAAAAATAAACCTGGTGCTCTGGTTATCTATAAACTTTACAATGAAAGGATTAAGGTAAATTTAATTAAGATATTAAATTGAACACGAAATAGTACTTTAAGTATCTTGTTCAACAGATCAAAAAATATAACTTTTCAAAAACTAAATTTACGACTATGCATAAATGGGATATTTGTCGTAAAAACACTCACATGGCTACGATTATGCATAAATGGATATTTGTCGTAAAAAAACTCACATGGCTACGACTATGCATAAATGGGATATTTGTCTTAAAAAACTCACATGGTTATGACTATGCATAAATGGGATATTTGTCGTAAAAAAACTCACATGGCTACGACTATGCATAAATGTCATTTTTGTCTTTAAAAAAAAACTCACATGGCTTTGATGAACTTATTGAAATCTTGAATTTGCGTCCCAAACAGTAAGAAACCCAACTGAGCATAGGCGAGGAATACAATACAGAACATGATTCCGAAACCAGCAATGTCTTTAGAACACTAGAAATAAAAAGGTGAAAACATGTGCTTTTAAATCTTCAGAAAGTACTTACATGATTAACATAACTTAATAATAAAACTTAACTCTGGTTTTCATTTAAGTAACGGGCTTGGCATGGCTTGGTGATTAGTGCGTTTGACTCGCAACCTGTGGGTTGTGGGTTCGAATTCCGTCCTCCGAACATGCTTGCCCTATTAGTCGCGGGGACGTTATAATGTGACTATTCGTTGGTAAACAGTAGCACAAGAGTTGGCGGTGGGTGGTGTTGACTAGCTTCACTCCTTCTAGTCAACTGTTCCAAAATAACGTACGGTAGATAACCCTCTAGTAGCTTTGGACGAAATTCAATAAACAAACAAATAATTTATATACTTGAGAGATGCGGTAAGATCAAGCAGTATCGTACATTGGGATTTCTATTGAAAAAACCATGCGGAAATGTACTACAAATTAATAGGTAGAAATACAAAAAATGTTATTAATATGTATATATTGTATATGATTTGTTTGAATAGTTAATTATAAAATTTCAAATATTATTTTGGAAACTTCCAATAATTTTGCAAAGATGACAAAAATGTAGAATTGATAAAGCTGTTTATCTTATCTATTCCATTATCCGATCGTCGATATCACAAATTTTTTTGTTGTTTGCTTTAATTATACATCTCTCGGTGAGAGAGTTTTAGAAGTAGATTTAGCGCCATAAAAAAAAATTTAAAAATAATTCCTCGGTGAGAGAGTTTTAGAAGTAGATTTAGCGCCATAAAAAAAATTAAAAATAATTCTTCGGTGAGAGAGTTTTAGAAGTAGATTTAGCGCCATGAAAAATTAATTTTTGAAAAATAATTCCTTAATGAGAGAGTTTTCGAAGTAGATTTAGCACCATAAAGAAAAAACAAAACATAATTTTTGAAAAATAATTCCTTAGTGAGAGAGTTTTAGAAGTAGATTTAGCGCCATAAAGAAAGAACAAAAATTAAATTTGGAAAACGTTTCTCCCATGCATATTTTCAATATATATAGTAAATACTTAGTTTGAGCTACAGAAAGCTAAGGTTTCAAAACAAAACTTGGACTTACTCGTGACAGAGTTGAAGAAAGTTGAGTCATGGTCTTGTTAAAACTAATGTACTTGAAGATCTTAATCCAAGCAAAGAAAACGGTTACGGCAGCAGCACTGTTAAATTGGGTTTGCCAAAACCCAAGAAACTCGAAATCGGCAAACACATCTGGGTTCTCAAGCAGTCTTTCCATCATACCCTCAACTGTTAGAGCTCTGAAGGCACTGAAAGCTATACACACCAGAGAAATCTAATAGTGCAGGGATGGGGAAAAAGGACAGAAAGTGGTGTTATTGCTCTTTATTACGTCAAAAACGTACAACTAAAAAAATAACTTCTGTAGAAGCAAATAGGATTACACCTGTTACACATTATAAATATTCGAATTCATTGGGAATGCCAAACTGATCTAAGTTCGTTATTCAGTTATACGGTAATTCTCCATCCTTATTACGAACTTTTATTTTATCAGTGTTTTGACATTACTGCAAGCAAGGCTATGTTTTTATAGCCAGATATTTGTGTGACAAATAGTTTCTTATGTGTCTCTGACTTCTCTTCCCCCACTCCTTTTTAAAAAAATGCATGTAAGTGTTTTACGCATGTCTCTAAAAGTTTTAATCACTTAGCAATATTTTCCGCAGTAAGTTTACTTTTCGCAACTTGTGTATTAAAATTAGCTCACAAAATCACAATTAATCAATTGAGACATCATCTTTCACACATAAAGATGTCGCTTAATCTGTAAGAGTCAAACGTTTTAAAGACATGTTAGCAAAATCCATGTTCAAAAATCATGAACTGAAATATATGTTTAATCAAGTTTAAATAATGCTCAGATGATGTGAACAAACTCTCAATGCCACACTATTGCTCACTATTTCAAAAATGATTTACAAATTAAAAAAACAAGACACGTTTAGATGTGCTGTTAACAACAAAAATTATTACTCAGAACTTACCGAGATTACAAGAATATCCAGTAAATTCCAGATTGACCTGAAGTACTTGCAACTGTTATGTTTAATCTGAAGTACAAAAGGAAAAATGTAATATTTTATAGATACATAGCTTTTTATTCTGTATCTTTCATCGTACAAAAATCGTTATTCAACGATAAATCAATCTCTAATGCCTATTTATTTGCCGAAACTTCAACAGAATCTTTCCTCTAATCTGAAATGTTTAGGGCCAAGAATTTTTTTCCAAATAAAAATTATTTTGAGATGTCAGTTTTATTTTATTTATAAAATATGATATAGAAATATTAATATACACTACGAATTCCCAAACTTATTGTATATGTATCGGCAATAAACCCTTTTTGTGAGTGATAAAAGAACGTAAGAAACATTTTTTTATGAACAAGTGAAAAATAACAGTAAAAACTTTATATAGTTTATTACTTGTTCTACTACGAAAAAATTCTAAACAAATTTAAATTCGTGATGCTGCTTGTTCCAATTGCAATAAAAATGGAGGCGAGTATTTCAATTTTTTTCTTTTTTAACTTACCCACTTTTATATTAAATACTTATAATGATGGCCATTTTATATAACTTGGCTCTATTTTTGATATAACGTCGTCATTATATGACTCATCCATTTATTTAGAAATTCAGCCTGACTTACAACTTAATTTTATTATTCACTCTGACGGTTCTTTTGACCCAGTTTTGGGCAATACTATATGTGCTTTCTATATTACTTCTCTCAGTATTCATAAAGCCTTTCGACTGTAAGTCATTAAGGCATCTTTACAGCTGATTATATTGTCACTATATTGATACTTCAATGAGCTACTCCAGAGGCTCTTCATTACTCACCTTTAGTTATTTACTCTGATTCACTTAAGAGAATACATCTTTACAGCTGATTATATTGTCACTATATTGATACTTCAATGAGCTACTCCAGAGGCTCTTCATTACTCATCTTTTATTATTTACTCTGATTCAGTTAAGAGAATACAAGTTTTTTTTTGTCCTCTTCACCAATACATCCCCTCTATTTTGAGATAGTCTATATTTGTTAGCACAATTAACCCTTCTGTGGTTGCACTATCAGTCTTATTTGGGTTTCTGGCCACAGTGGAAATAGTAATAACTAATGTATTGATAATCCTGTTTGGGTTTTTGGCCACATTGAAATTGTTAATAATTAATGTGGTGATAATTTCTTTGAGTTTCTGGCCACATTGGAATTGGTGATAACTAATGTGTTTATAATTGTGTTTGAGATGCTTGTATAAAACCTGAAGTAGGTGTATGTCTCACTTTTATAGTACAGATTATTTCTGACGGACACTTTAAATGTATTTGTTTCTCACATGGAAACAAAGTTCTTCTTCTTCTACTATGGGTCACTTTACATATTGGCTTTTCTTTCCCAGTTCCATAATACTTCTGTCTGATTTATCATAAGAAACTTGAATATTGTCCCCCCCCTCGCCTCTTTTCCTAGTAATTTACATTCCAAGTAACTTAAAATCGGGGTTGTAAAAATTCTTCTGCTGGAAAGGATGTTGAAGGGAGCTAAAAACTGTTGCCCATGTTCTTTATGAATGTCCTATCTATGCTATTTAATACGATTTTCTATAAAAAGTTATTAATGAACTGAAACTAATTACGCTCAAACCCACTGCCAGTAATATGCCGAAGAAACGGAAGACCCGAGAATATGCTAATGCAAATAATACTCGGAGATCCAAACTTAATCACTTCTCGGTACATCTGACTCTGAAATGTACTAAAAAACAAACCCACAAGCACTTAGGACTTTAATAATATTAAAGTTCAATGCTGCAGACCAGCAAATCTGTTGTTTTTAGGAGGGCTCTATGCTTCTGGTTTTCACAAACTAATTTAATCTTGTTAGCTATCATTGAGCCTTAATCAATGAAAATAAAGTAAGACAATAATGGAAAAATTTTCGAAGAAGCGTTGAATCTTGTTAGCTATCATTTGGTTTGAATAGCAGAATCTGGAGTTGATGTTAATTTTGAGAACACGTTACGTACAACCGTATCATCCCAGCTGTTAAAAGTGGAAAAAGTAACGTGGCGTGAGTTTATTTTGACTGTTTTGATCCTGTTTAACTGGTAAAAGTTTTAGGAAGACATAATGTCTTGTTATAATGTAATATTTAAAACATTGCTCTACTGCTTGTATTTACGGAATTATATGGAGAAGGACCATACTTCTTTCAATATGTTTATCTACCATGACGTATTACAGATCACATCGAACGGTGTTTTGAGAGCGCGGATCTGATTTCAATCGAGAAGCTATTTGATGTTTTAACAAACCAACTGAATAACATAAATACAGAAAACAAAATGGCATTGTTCTTGGAACTATTGTCTCCACCAAGCGGTTAGTGACAAGTCAGAGTCAAAGTAACAGTCCTGAGACTGATTAACATCAAAGGTGGGTCCACTGTTATTATAACAGAACTCCAGCGACATCCTCGTTATCAATACTTTGGTATATAGTGTGCACGAGGTCGTGAAAATAAGTCAATTTTTGTCACTAATCGATGTCTCGTAGAAGCTTTTAAACTTATTATGAACCTTTTTCTTCAAGAGACTTATTTTTAGCCGCGGCATAGCGGCTCATAAAATGTCTCTGAGGTTTTTTTCAAGAACAAACTTTTAGCTCATTGCTCCATATCTTGACCGATTTGAGATCAAATTACAGCCGTAGCTATTGATAATTCCCTCTTGTTTGCTTCATAAAATGTAACATATCGTATTCTCTGCCAGTCTCTTAAAATTGCTTCTAAACCATGAAAAACTTTCTTAAATTTGTTTTCAACATAAATGAACACCACAATATAAATTGGTACATTCATTTCAGCGATTATATACCAAATGTCATGCACAAATGAGTTCATCATAGTAAACTGACTCAGTTCATTTATATTACTAGTTTATTTTTATTTAATTTTCCCTGACTTCTGATAATTTACTTAACGTTAACTTCTGTTTGCTATGCATTTTAATTTTGTTATGTTAACAGTTATTTGGTTATTTTACTTATAAATCTATAAAGCTCAAATTGGTTAACTGTTAGGGTCTTTTATTACTGCCATCTAGTAGAACTTCTAAAAATGATTTAATTAAATCATCAAATTTACATACCCTCATTAACACAGGTTAAACTTGTCTCACTAGTTTTAGTGGTCGTTTATAGAATTTTGCTGAATAATATTTAAATGTTTCGTTTCCATCAAACAAAATAACATTTATAGCTATGTCCTATTTTTTTATATTTTTACATATGTTCAGAAATACCTCGGTAGATAAGGTGAATGAACGTAAGTGTTCTGAGTGTCAGATGAGAACGGAAATTATTGTTCATATCTGCAGGGTAAGAAACAGCCAGTCTTTAACATAGCACGCACGCACTCTGTCATATTTGTAGGTAACTACGATTAAAAATATCCTCATCGCAAATGTCTCCTCACAGCTGGTTACAAAACAAGTTTGTATATATTGCTACTTATCGCTAATCAAATATGACGATATTGAGCAAGAAAACTTGGCATAAAATCATTAACATAAAGCTCCAACAAGTTAAAATTTGAAACTAGCTATTAGAAGAAAAATTGTCTATGACTTAGGTACTGACCAACTATTGAGAACGTTTCGACAATATGCCAGTCCGGGTTTGAAGAACGTGTGTTTTTAGATTTTGTTTTGTTTTGTATTAAATAAGCAGCTGCTGTACAAAACCCGTAGAAACACAGGTTATATACATTCAAAAGTTGAATGTATTTTAGCGTTAATTATACAAATATATGTAAAAAATCATCGCATATTCTCCATAAAGCAACACTGAAAATTGTACTGTCATATGTGAGTGCTCGAAGTGTCCACACCTATAGCGTCCACAATAGTAGTATTATATAAAATACGAAATAACACGTTTGATTGTCAAATATGATTATTACCTAATGTTTAACTACCATACTAGTAGTTAATAACCAGAATGGGTTTTCCTGTTGAAAAGTATGTTGTGCATTCGGAGAAAAGTTTTTCGCAGTAACTAAAACTCTTATACAAGTAATTGTGAAATAAAACTATATTTGTGAAATCAAAGTTTTTTCTTGCTACAGCCTGGTCAACTTTCAAATTATACTCATGCACTGATGGTTTGTTTTACATGACCTTATTATGTACTAATATTCCAATCCACAAAGTTAAAAAAAAATAGAGAAAGGTGCACTATGAAGCCAGAATGGAACTATAAATTTCCTTTCACGTAAACAGATTGGTAAATATGAACAAGATATCTTTCAAAATTTCTGATAAAAAGCACCAAAATACACGTTTCATCTTGAAATTATTAAAGAAACGAACAAACATCGTAGCCAATAAAGATACACAAACTCTACTATCCCAACTCTCTAAGCCACAGACCTCACTGTCCTGTTTATTCGTTCATATGGGTTAGTTATCCCAAAACAGAGAGAGACCTTACCTCAATAAATTCTTCGACGACGTAGTAAATGATGAAAAAGGAGAAGATACATTCGCAAGCCAAAACAAAGTAATCAAAAGCGCTCACGTATCGCAGTAACTTCACGGTCCGAAAGCTCCAGGAAGGGATCATTCCACCTGTGGCTGGGAACTCAAACACAATCCTACGAGAACCAATTGGAATACAATATTACATCTAAGACCATAAGATGTGGACACATAAAACAAAAATTGGCTACTTCATAGAAACACACTGTTAAACCTAATACAACACACACACAAACTCGCGCTCACTTAATCCTCAAAATTAACAATTAAATACCAAGTTAATATAATTTCTATAAGTTTATGTAATGAAAACTATAATCTAAATGTCATTATCACAATAAGGAAGGAAAATTAAATGTGAAGATTTGTATTATTCTATACTGTGTAGGACTTATTTATACCAAACTTACTTCGTAATATTCTATACTGTGTAGGACTTATTTATACCAAACTTATTTCGTAATATTCTATACTGTGTAGGTTTCATTTGTACCAAACTTACTTTCGTAATATTCTATACTGTGTAGGACTTATTTATACCAAACTTATTTCGTAATATTCTATACTGTGTAGGTTTCATTTGTACCAAACTTACTTTCGTAATATTCTATACTGTGTAGGTTTATTTGTACCAAACTTATTTCGTAATATTCTATACTGTGTAGGTTTCATTTGTACCAAACTTACTTCGTAATATTCTATAATGTGTAGGTTTCATTTGTACCAAACTTAATTCGTACTATTCTATAATGTGTAGGTTTCATTTGTACCAAACTTAATTCGTACTATTCTATAATGTGTAGGTTTCATTTGTACCAAACTTAATTCGTACTATTCTATAAAGTGTAGGTTTCATTTGTACTAAACTTACTTTGTAATATTCAATAGTGTGTAGGTTTTATTTGTACCAAACTTACTTTGCAACACAAAAAAGATTGATGTTAGCATTATAAGTGGTGAAGTCTAGAAATATAGCTCGAGTTGCTCGTGTAATCCATAAGTTTTCTCCAAGTTCCTGCATGACAGCTGCAGCCTGAGACCTGTTAGTTCCTAGGTCAGCATATGATCCTGCTCCGCTGTACGTGGCCAACAAACCCCAGTGACTAGAGCCATTCATCTCCTTCTCTGTGTGATAGGTCCATCTAAAACAAAGACGAATCGCCATTGCAGAGTTCTTGCGAATACCTGAATAGCTTCAAAGGATTTTCGAATAGTGAACTATTCGAAAGCGTTCGAGTTTTGGGTCTCGTTTGAAAACCATTACAACTTTTATATGTGATTCTGTGTGCTAACCTCATTAATCAGAACTTAGCTTCAAAATAGATAACGTTAAAAGCATAAGTACACAAGAAATTTCTGTTGTTTTCCGCAACGGATTTATATTCTCACCTCAGACACATGATTACTTTAAAACTGGAAATTGCCCATGCCACAAAGAAAACTCGTCCTGCAGACGAAAATAATTTCCTAGTTTATTATGTGTATGAAAATTTTATCAAAATAAAATAAAAAACATAATCAGTTTTCTAGTTGTGACTCGTAATACGATATTATATAAAACAACACCAAAACGTTGTATCGCATAAGTGTAACTACACATACATCTAATTTTTACTTAAAATCCTTTTATATCAGTGTGTAACATTATCACACTGTGTTATTATTTATATATTATTATTGAGCTAACTTGTCCTTAAATTTTTGGTTTTAGAAATGTGCATGTAAAAGATATTAACAACGCTTAAAATGTTAACATGAGATTTAGCCATTCTGCATATTGTAAAAAAAACAAAAGACACAGCAATATTTATTTGCCTTTTGTTGTTGGTTTTTCACTCAAAATTTTTAATGTATTTTTTCAAGAAATTACTTTTCCCTAAAATGTTATATCACTCGGTTTAGATAATGGACTTTATTTAATGAATAACTTTGGTAAATATAGGTCAGTTCTACATTGTTATTATTCGTTTAGCTTGTTTATTTGTATGTTTCATTTTTACTTTTTTCTAGTTATGAATTTCATTTTTAACCTTCTTTGTAACTTAGGACAATCATGAATACTATCTCGCTTTGTTATATATTGCTGTAATTCAACCTAAAGTTCTATTTCTAGCAATACTTGCTTGTCTACAAAGTATTATTTTTTTTATTATTGAAATAAAAATACTGAACATGTTACAAGATAAAACAGAAGATGTTATACTCAACAGTAAAAATGTAAGAACAACTGAAATAGTGAATTTTCTGTTTACGTTTTTATACATCTTAATTTACATGTAAATAGATAGTCTTACGCTGTTCCGTTCAGTAAGCCAAAAGGTTCCGTATCCTCGACGTCAGGTGAATAAACGTCATAACACTTCGATATAGTTTCCTTGAAGTTTTCGTGAATATTACAAGAATCGTTCCTTACTCTTAGCTGCCGAAGCCTCGGAGTACCCAGAAGTCGATTTTCGTAGAGAATATTTCGATCCTCGATGTCTGTAGCATTGTTATTGTACCAAGTTTCCCAGTACAGACTGTCCAACATCACATAATCCACAAACTAAAAAATAATAATTTATTCAGATGTAGGACAAACTTCGTATAAAACGTTTACTAATTCTGAAAAAAAATTAGTGTTTGTTTTATTTTTAAAGAAAAAAAAAGGGAATATTCGAATGGAGATGGGTGATCCTGAGACTTGTATTTATTATATGACGTATCTTAATATTAAGAAATTCATTAAGTATTAAGTTGTATGTTGTAATAAACCTTAATGAAAAACTGATGCATTTACTGGCGAAACAATGGTCGTGAATAAATGATGTATTTGTGAAACGTACAATTATCTTGTTTTTCCTGAATTATGTAATAATGGAGTTTCACCAAGTACCGACGGTTTCAAGTATGAATTATAAAAACAAAACAAGCCGTATTTAACTTTCTCATTGTGTTACACACGTTATACGATAATATATAAACATCCAGGTCTATTAATATATACAGCACCGGTTGAAAACTGGATTGAAGGTGTTTCATTAGAGGTTGAAAAGAAAAGCGTGTTTTGGTTTATATGTCATATTTATACATTGTTCATGCATGACTGCTACCAGTTTTTTTTTAGACTATTTAAATAGCACCAGTTGCTACACTACAGTACAGTTCATGATCTATTGTATCGTTATAATAGATTGATGTACATTTCTAGCTCATCTAATGTACACTTTGGAAATAATTGGTTTTGTTTTCCTAATAAAGAATTTAATAAATTAAAATTCGGGTTGCGTTGAAGGAATATAATATTTTCATATAGCTTCAACGGTGTATCATTTCGGCTGTGGGTTAAGCTTCGTGATTAAAACGCTTTTTCTGAGCCAACCACAGCACACGACTTAAATTTTATTGGGAACAAAATATTACACATACAAGTTAGTAGAGCCAAATTTAGTTTGTAGTGAGCTGTGTTAGTGTATTATGTACGCCTCAAAATCAAGATTGGTCAACTTTCAGTTTTAAGGAATCCTGATGAGCCTCTTGAAACAATTATGTTCATCTTGTGCTAAACAAACTCAGTTGAATGATAAACCTAGGATTTCTAATATATTTTGGATTAAGTCATGAAACCATGCTTAAAAATCAAATTACCGACCAGTTTTATACATTTCATTAAACCGCAAGTCCATATACTGGATATATTGAAAGTTGAATTCTATAATGACTGTTGGCATTCTTAAAACTTTGCCCTAATGCTAAAGTTCTATTGGAAGAACTTTAGTTGTATAACTGTAATATGTACATGATTATCATAGTTAGGAAACATTATTACTAATATTTAATATAAACTAAATTTTAAGTTTCTCTATTTCCCAATAGATGCCGCCACAATAAATATATTTTATGATTAAGTCGAGAAGAGGTTTTGAAAATAAACGGAATTATTAATAAATTTGTGTGTTTTAATATTAAAAACGAAGATACGCTTTACAATATTACAAGCTAATTTGAAAATAAACAACATTTTATGTTGTGTTGCTTCAGTTTTCTTTAAAAGACGCTTTGATAAAATGTTCATAAAATTGAGGGACCGACCAGTAATTTAAATGTTAATATTCTGACTTGTTGCTTGTGAAATTAACTATTAAAAATCAAGTTCGTGTAAAACACATCCAGGTTGAGCGTATCACATAATCTAGTTCATGTAAATATAAATAATGCACATGAGGCTATACCAAAATTTGCTGAAATAAAATAGCTTATTAATATGGTTCTGTTACAAAAATCTTTCTCTTCATATGCTATTGCTTTTTTTTTCTTACTTATCTTAATTTGCTTCTTAAAGTCAAATCTGGCCTATTAATGAATCTAAGAGCAAATTTCAGTGTTTTGTCTTGATATTCAGATGACAAAGAACTGAGTTTTATCCTCTGAGTAGAAGTTAAGAGCATCCACATTTCTCTAAAATGTATGAGTAAACTTTCTAATCAAATTACTGTATTAGACTCTCTCTCTATAACTATCTTCCAGTAATCCAAATGTATAAAACGGAAATAAAAAGACTTTATTAGACTTTCTACCTACCCACCAGAAGTTCAAAAGTTTAAAACTACAACAGAGGACTGTACTAGACACTCTACCTATCCACCAGAAGTCCAAAAACCTAAAACTATATAATAGAAGACTGTATTAGACTATCTTTACCTACCCTCCAGAAGTCCAAAAGCTGTGTAGAACCCCTCACGTTGTTTCGAGTGTCAGTGAAAGGTGTGTCTAAGAACAATTCACTGATTACCTTGGTCTGGTAGTACATCACGGGATTCACCATGCCAAATGTCACTATGGAATACCAGGACAGGTTTACAAGTATCAAAATTCACACAGCAATGATATGAAGAAGGCTTTAATTTTTTTAAAAAAAAACTCTTTTTGCAGCCTGAAGTGATTTGTTTAAGCAAAGGTTTATATAATTGCATTAAATAACATGTTTCATATAATTTTAAGTATTCATGGTTATACAAAAACATTTTGTTAATAATTATGAGTTACTTTTTCACTATTTTAAGTTTGAAAAATTTAGAACTGTTCTGGTACATATTTATACGTAAGCACACGAAAGGATATAATAGTTTTGCTTTTGTCTTTCTGATAATGAAACTAATTTTTCTTTCAGTATTTCGTTTTACGTTTCAATAGCATTATCAACATGGAGTTCTCGTATCTTTCCAAGCAAATTAATAACAACTGCTATCGACGCTTAGTCCTTTGTAAATTCACTATCATGTAAAGGCCAGGCGTGGCCTAGTGGTTAGTATGGTTCAAAGGCCCATTGTCCATAAAACGCGCTCCGCACTATGGGGTCGTGGATGAGCTATAAGACGATTGTCAAATCACACTATTCATCCAGACTATTGCCCAAGAGTTCGCGGTGGACGCTGTTGACTTTATAGCTACCTTCCCTTTTAGTCTATGAGCTTAAAATTAGCGACGGCTATACGCAGATAGCCCTTTGTTAGCTTTGATAAAGAATTCCGAAACAAAAAAAAAAACTATCTTCCAATTTAATATGTTCTATATTAGTTTTGTGAAAGAATTAGTTTATACGATTATTGCGTGTAATTATTTGTGTTGTAGTCTAACTTTACTTACTACTCTGTTGCTAAGAGAATCATGTTACCAACACTACTGCTAACAACGCTTAATGACTCGTGAAGAAATAGTTTATAGTCTAAATAGATTACTGCTAACAACGCTTAATGGCTCGTGAAGAAATACTTTATAGTATATATAGATTACTGCTAACAACGCTTAATGACTCGTGAAGAAATAGTTTATAGTCTAAATAGATTACTGCTAACAACGCTTAATGACTCGTGAAGAACTACTTTATAGTATATATAGATTACTGCTAACAACGCTTAATGACTCGTGAAGAAATAGTTTATAGTCTATATACATTACTGCTAACAACGCTTAATGGCTCGTGAAGAAATACTTTACAGTCTATATAGATTACTGCTAACAACGCTTAATGATTCGTGAAGAAATACTTTATAGTATATATAGATTACTGCTAACAACGCTTAATGACTCGTGAAGAAATAGTTTATAGTCTATATAGATTCTTCATAAATACTTTACAATTCTAATGAAACCAAAACTGCACGACGTTCTGCATATGCAGTTGCTTCGTCTCCACCACATTTGATCTGCTAAGTAAAATATTGTTACGTCTCCGTTTGTTAATTAATTTTCCGTAACTTCGTACCGACGAAACTTAAGCGACACAAGCCTTTACTT
>NW_013665861.1:783501-791035 GCF_000517525.1 Limulus polyphemus | reverse complement strand
TTACATGAGAAAGTTACAGGTGATTAGGAACTGGAGTCTGGTGGTAGTTTTGTTACATGAGAAAGTTACAGGTGATTAGGAACTGGAGTCTGGTGGTAGTTTTGTTACATGAGAAAGTTACAGGTGATTAGGAACTGCAGTCTGTACATCAGAATATAAAAAATGGGTGTAATACAGTTTTCTGAATGAAAGTTTCTAGTTGTGAGACATACCCTTACTTAACAAGTTCTTTAAATAAGTCATTGAATGTATATATATGGATTCTTTTAAGGATTTAGGCCTAGAATGTGTGTACAAATTGTTCTACAAAATGTAAAGGAGATTAAGAAATGTGTGTAACACACAACTATTTCAGTTAAATCTTTTTGAAAGAAAAGGGAATTGATTGAAGAGTTTTGTTTTATGAACGTAATGTGAAACAGCTTTTTTATCTTAACAGACAGACAGCAGAACCCCCTGAAGAAGAGGAAACTTTCTTACCTCAGACCTCCAACAGCTCAGCCAGCCGTCGAACCAGAGACATGTATGGGCACACGGGGTTTCGTCCCCGAAACAGCCATACTCCGCCTCAGACTCCTCTTGTAGCTGCCTTGTCAGTGTGAGCACTTGTACTTCTCGTGGTGGTCTCACTCTGAGCTGTGCATGAGTAGATTTTTGTTAGTGTTAGGGAAACACTTAGATAGGTTTTGTTTAATTTTTCAGCTGTTTGCATGAATAACTGCTTGTTCTATGGAGTCTGAGGTTTTTCTTTATCCTGTTTGTACATGTGACATTTCTCATGGTTTATTACTTTTTTTTAAGCATGAATGCACATTTTCTGTTTTCAATCAGCACATGTCTTCCTTAAATCTTTTTTTTTTACACTTCAGTAATGAATCGGTAATAAGAAACTGTCAAACACATTATGTAATGATGTACATTTTCATGTAATAGTCACATCCAAGTGAACTTCATGTGTAAAATATTGGTATGAGAAGTAGGCATTTAAAATCTAGGTGATCTGTATACATTTACTATGTATTGATGTGATGAGTGTATATTCACATATATATAGTTGTTAAAACGTAGGTGATGTATATGTAATACACTTAAAATATAGATGATCTCTGTACATATTAAACATTTAAAGTCTAGGTGATGCATTACTTAAACTCGCATTTTCAATTTTTTGGCATCTAAGTTTTACCTAAATTAAAGAAAATGTGCTAGCAAAACTTCTGTGATACTAAAGTATACTTTTAACAGTAATTGGGGGTATAATTTCTGTTTCAAAACAAGTAATGAAATATGTATGTTCCATTAGGTTTAAGTTAACACCACTATATACTGAATGAACTTGAAAGTGTAGTAAACCCCTGGCATAAAAAGCTTAAGCGTGTATATCTACAAACTGTTTCTGCAACTTAGTGAATGTTGGTAAAAACTGGTTAAATCTTTCAGTTTTGGAACGTTAGTGAAGTATGAACTAAAAACATATGGCAAAGGATAGAAATTAAACACTTCTTACACTTAACAGCAAAGTTTATTGTTGGATACACAGAACATCTGAACAGCATCATGTGATACTCCAGTTTTGTATGATTAAGTTTTTTACTGCTAAATATTTACATGTTAACAAACCTAAACCAGTTTTGTATGGTTAAGTCTTTTACTGCTAAATATTCACATGCTAACAAACCTAAATCTATTGGTTTTGACAAAATATTAGTAAAGCCAATGTTAAAAAAAAAAGACAGGAACATGTTTTAATATTATTGAAGAATAACAAAGGTGGCTAGTATGACATTAGCTTGATGGTCATTTCAGTGTTTTGTTGAGCTTATTTTGTGTACTCTTTGCTTTAAGGGTAATTATTTAAGATACATCATAAAATTTCATCCAGCATCTTTATCACAAAGTCATTAAAGTTTTTAACAAACTAACAAATATTAAAGACTTAACAGTAATGTACAGTTTTAAAAGCCAATGGCACATTAGCTATTTAAATTCCTGGTTTTCATGCATTCATCAAAATACAACTAATGCTTTTATTGACTTATTGCATGTGGACAATTTTATCTGAACTAATGTATAACACCATATATTGTTGCTTCTCAGAAAATTTAACTTCTTTTTTTTGCGTCTTTCTACACTCATCCTTAGAAAACGATAGTTTTTCATTCTATTACTACATGTCTTTTTGTTTTTATACTTTTCAATATATCTTGTAACAGAACTGAAATATTCAGATTACTACATAACACTACTATAAAGGATAGTTTCATAATAACTCCATGCAATACTAGAGAGAATAGTTCCTGAATAAGTTAACACACTCATTACCATACCACAGTTTCATAATAACTCCATGTAATACTACAGAGAATAGTTCCTGAATAAGTTAACACACTCATTACCATACCACAGTTTCATAATAACTCCATGTAATACTACAGAGAATAGTTCCTGAATAAGTTAACACACTCATTACCATACCACAGTTTCATAATAACTCCATGTAATACTACAGAGAATAGTTCCTGAATAAGTTAACACACTCATTACCATACCACAGTTTCATAATAACTCCATGTAATACTACAAAGAATAGTTCCTGAATAAGTTAACACACTCATTACCATACCACAGTTTCATAATAAGTTGCTACACACCACAGGAAAGGATCTTTTCAGAATAAGTTACTACACACCACAGGAAAGGATCATTTCATGATAAGTTACTACACACCACAGGAAAAAATCATTTCATGATAAGTTACTACACACCACAGGAAAAAATCATTTCATGATAAATTACTACACACCACAGGAAAAGATCATTTCATGATAAGTTACTACACACCACAGGAAAAGATCATTTCATGATAAATTACTACACACCACAGGAAAAGATCATTTCATGATAAGTTACTACACACCACAGGAAAGAATCTTTTCATGATAAGTTACTACAAACACAGTGAGAGTTCAGTTTCCTTAGTTGCTTCACCCACAACTGAAGTAGATCTAGGTTATTATACAGTTTTGTGTAAGTGATAGACTTACCTTGTAAAAACACAGTGTAGTTTTTTTTTACCTGACAAGTAAAACTATTTCTATTTACAACATAGGAATAGTTTCAGCTTGTTTTGTTACCATACCAACAGAATGTGTGTATGTTCAGATGGGCACAAAGCATGACTTGTACTTGTGCATGTTATTATCCCTCTGATTTATCCCACTAATTGTACATACGTATGTATATATTTCAAGTGTAATTAATAATTAATAAATTCAGTAGTTTTCATCTTTATTGAGATAGATTTAAAAAAAAACTTTTTTTATAATCAATAACTTGTCCTGTAGTAATTTAAGGCTGAAATTCTTACAAATAAAATATTATTAGTTGGAAAAAAGCTCAAAGGTACTTATAGTTTTATATATTTGGAAATGGAAATGTATTTTAGTAATGCAGTCTAACGTATTGCTCGTTATAGCCATTCAGCGAGCCATAAACACCTGAAAGAAAACAGCAAAAAAACACAATGTTAATTACTCGTAAATTTATTAGAAGCAACGATTTTAAAGCTGAACTAACCTGGATATTTTTGGCCTTAGCTTATCAACATGTAAGCCGTGTTTAATATGGAGGACTTGTTTATTATTGGCCCTTATTATAATATTAAACTAATTTGAATGTATATGTATTCACACTTTAATATTATACACTTGACTTGTTCGGTATTCTAAAACTTGTGTGTTTTTCACTTGCATCAGCAGCAGTCTTGTAGTAAAAGTGATTTAATCTTGCTCGTGATGAGGACAGGTAAACTTCTGAAGAAGTACAACAGATAACATCCTGACCAGTTTTAAAATGTAGGTATTCTCTACAAAGCAGGGGTGAGACGTTTCTTTTTAGCATACAAAGAATTTTTTAAAACTGAACATTTAGAAACTTCATACATTGATAGTTTTGTATGTTCAGGTAGTCGTGAATTACTTGATCGATCAAATAAATAGAAAAACCATTTTTGTCTATACATTTGTGTTATAAAACTCTATGCATATATTTATAGGTGCTTGATAATTTGTATATGCACAAGGAACTGGTATTTTCAAGTTTTATTTAATACACAGTTGGTAAAATCCAAGTATAAAAGATACTAAATGCTTTTTTATGGTAAACCTTACATTCCGATTTTCCATTACAGCTATGGACTTCTGTGTATACAAATACAAGATTATGTTCATACTGTGTATACAAATACAAGATTATGTTCATACTGTGTATACAAATACAAGATTATGTTCATACTGTGTATACAAATACAAGATTATGTTCATACTGTGTATACAAATACAAGATTATGTTCATACTGTGTATACAAATACAAGATTATGTTCATACTGTGTATACAAATACAAGATTATGTTCATACTGTGTATACAAATACAAGATTATGTTCATACTGTGTATACAAATACAGGATTATGTTCATACTGATGTTTAACAGTAAATCTAATACTCGTATACCTGCTATTTTAAATATTCCAAAAAGTGAGGAACATGAACCGAGTCATTGATTTATTTCGATCAACTTTGTTTAAAGAAAACTTTGTCAATCTTGTAGTTTCAAATGCCTATGAATTTTTGGATAAATAGTTTAACAATATACAAAAAATAAATGTCTACACAAAATTGGATTTCATGTTTATTTTACTTATCAAGTAATTTGTGGCTAGTTGAACGAACAAAACTTAAGTAAAATTTCAACATATGAAGTTTGTAAATGTTCACGCTGTATAACCTTACCATATATTGGTATATTTTTTACATGTTAAAAATCAACTACTTACCCCTTCCCTCGTATGTACAACTGATGAATTTTTAAACCAGGATTTCATCTGCAGTATTTCTTCACCTGTAAAGATTATATTTCTACATTGAAAACATAAATTTATCTGTTAGTTTGGTTCTAATATAAGGTAGCTGCTGACATGAGTGACAGAATATTGAAATCTAAGAATACTCTATAAATCAAGTGTATTAGAGCAGGCCATAGATCAGTAAAGCATATTCAATTATTCAAATTATTTTATTAAGATCTTTATTATTAGAGCCAATAATGGACAAAGCTTGCATATAAAAGAGAGCTTATGTCACTTTTAGCTGAGGCCAAAAATGACTATGATTAGATCATCTTGTGAATTGCTGTTTGTTTTATAAATGTAAAGAAACTTTTCCTCTATTTATAGCTACATGTAAACTCCCACAAATGTGTGTCACTAGTTTCAACCTTTGACCTATATCAGTCAGGTGTGGATAGGTGATTTCAACTACGCAGTTTGTCTGCACGTCGAAAAATACATCAAACGTCCAGTGTTAAAGTAATATTAATTCTTTCTCCAATGATTTCCAGAAACAAAGAAGAATAAGATATGTGAACCTCCATGGAGTTTCTGACAAAAAAGAATTAACTTGAGATAATTTAGATAAAGTAAAACCATAAATATAACCACCTTAACAAATATTGACTTTTATAATACAAAATAATGAGATATGTATCATCCATGGTGTATAGGTTAATAACATCAGTGCAAAGTACACACTGTAGGTATTGTCTTACAGTTCCGTGATGTAACATGTAGTTTTATAATGTTAGTGAAAAGTCAACACTGTAGGTATTGTGTTAGTTCCATGATACAACATGAACTTTAATAATGTTAGTGAAAAGTCAACACTGTAGGTATTATGTTTGTTCCATGATGTAACATGTAGTTTAATAATGTTAGTGAAAAGTCAACACTGTAGGTATTGTCTTAACGTTCCATGATGTAACATGTAGCTTAACGTTCCATGATGTAACATGTAGTTTAATAATGTTAGTGAAAAGTCAACACTGTAGGTATTGTGTTAGTTCCATATGTAACATGTAGGTTAATAATGTTAGTGAAAAGTCAACACTGTAGGTATTGTCTTACAGTTCCATGATACAACATGTAGTTTAATAATGTTAGTGAAAAGTCAACACTGTAGGTATTGTGTTAGTTCCATGATACAACATGAACTTTAATAATGTTAGTGAAAAGTCAACACTATAGGTATTGTCTTAACGTTCCATGATGTAACATGTAGTTTAATAATGTTAGTGAAAAGTCAACACTATAGGTATTGTGTTAGTTCCATGATACAACATGAACTTTAATAATGTTAGTGAAAAGTCGGTGCTGTAGGCATTATCTTAGTTACATCATCTGAAGTGCCGTTTAATAATGTTAGTGAAAAGTCAACACTAAAGGGTTTACCTTACAGTCCCCTGATCTTATGTGTAGTTTAATACTGTTTGTGAAAAGTCAACACTGTAGATATTATCTTAACGTATACAGTGTGTAGTTTAATGATGTTAGTGAAAAGTCTAACACTGTAGGTATTATCTTAACATTACATGTTGCAATGTGTAGCTCAATAGTGTTAGTGAAAATTCAACACTATAGGTATTTTCTTAACATTCCATGATGAAACCTAGTTTGATAATGTTAGTGAAAAGTCAACACTGTAGGTAATTTGTTACAGTTTCAAGATGTAACATGTAGTTTAATAATCTTATTGAAAAGTCAACACCATAGATATTATCAGTTGCCTGATGTATCATGTAGTTTAATAAAGTTAGTATAAAAAAAGCCAAATGTAATACACAATTTAATAATGTTAGTGAAAGTCAACACTGTAGGTATTATCTTACCATTACATGATGTTACAGGTAGTTTAATAATATAAATAAAAAAGGTAAATGTTTAGGGAATACATGCCTTGCTAAGTTTCATCTTCCATTTTCCAAAGTAAAGGAAAAATAAAAACAATACATGTTTTGATGCCAAACAGAAATAAGCTTTATTATTGCTACTGTAATCCTGATTTAGTTTTATAGAGTATTGAGACACTAGTAAATTCTAACCTAAATCCTAGTTTAATATAAAATTGTACACGTCCTTTACTCCTGAAATTGTACCATTTTTTGACACAAGTTGCTTTATGTAGTGATAAAGGACTCAATATACATGATGTTATTGTGTGTCTTATGAGTTTAGTCTTGTCACCTTCAGTTAAACAAGAGTGTGTATTGTTTTCAGTTAAATAGTAGTGTGTATTGTTGTCACATTCAGTTAAATAGTAGTGTGTATTGTTGTTACCTGCAGTTAAATAGTAGTGTATATTGTTGTTACCTTCAGTTAAACAGTAGTGTATATTGTTGTCACCTTCAGTTAAACAGTAGTGTATATTGTTGTCACCTTCAGTTAAACAAGAGTGTGTATTGTTGTCACCTTCAGTTAAACAGTAGTGTTTAATGCTGTCACATTCAGTTAAACAGTAGTGTGTATTGTTGTCACCTTCAGTTAAACAGTAGTGTTTAATGCTGTCACATTCAGTTAAACAGTAGTGTATATTGTTGTCACATTCAGTTAAACAGTAGTGTATATTGTTGTCACCTTCAGTTAAACAGTAGTGTATATTGTTGTCACCTTCAGTTAAACAAGAGTGTGTATTGTTTCGATTT
>NW_013665861.1:779869-782979 GCF_000517525.1 Limulus polyphemus | reverse complement strand
TAGTGTGTATTGTTGTCACCTTCAGTTAAACAAGACTGTGTATTGTTGTCACCTTCAGTTAAACAATAGTGTGTATTGTTGTCACCTTCAGTTAAACAGTAGTGTGTATTGTTGTCACCTTCAGTTAAATAGTAGTGTGTATTGTTGTCACCTTCAGTTAAACAGTAGTGTGTATTGTTGTCACCTTTAGTTAAACAGTAGTGTGTATTGTTTTCATTTTCAGTTAAATAGTAGTGTGTATTGTTTTCATTTTCAGTTAAATAGTAGTGTGTATTGTTGTCACCTTCAGTTAAACAGTAGTGTGTATTGTTGTCACCTTTAGTTAAACAGTAGTGTGTATTGTTTTCATTTTCAGTTAAATAGTAGTGTGTATTGTTGTTACCTGCAGTTAAATAGTAGTGTTTAATGCTGTCACATTCAGTTAAATAGTAGTGTTTAATGCTGTCACATTCAGTTAAATAGTAGTGTGTATTGTTGTCACCTTCAGTTAAACAGTAGTGTATATTGTTGTCACCTTCAGTTAAACAGTAGTGTGTATTGTTGTCACCTTTAGTTAAACAGTAGGCTGTATTGTTGGTTAGTAAATTTTTTTTTTTACTTCCTAAGCCAAATTCTGGATTAACTATTTGTATGATGATAAATTTCTTGTATTCTAACTTACTCTGAAATGGATTAACATCCAAACAAAGGAGTTGTTTTAGTTGATGATGTTCTTGATGATTCTCCCTTAAATAAGTGGTTAATTGGTTGCTAGATGACAAATTCTTTACATAACCACCCCTGGAGAGAAATGGATCAGTTGTCAAACAGTCGATTGGTTGCTATGGGATGACTATTAACTCACTCAGCCAATTAATTAATCAGTTGCTAGTTGACAAATTCCTTATATAATCACCCTTGGAGAGGATTAGTTGTGAAACAGTTGATTGGTTGCTATGGGATGACTATTAACTCACTCAGCCAATTAATTAATCAGTTGCTAGTTGACAAATTCCTTATATAATCACCCTTGGAGAGGATTAGTTGTGAAACAGTTGATTGGTTGTTACACAATGACTGCAAGCTCCCTCAGCCAAATAGCTATAATCAGTTGGTAGATAATGACATTCTTACTGGCTGATCTTCAGTCAAGTAGTTGATTATTTATACTAGTTGGTAAATTCCTTGTACTCACCTTTAATTGACAATAGATTAGTTGGCAATTAGTGGTTGGTTTCTGGTTGATAATGGCCTTACTGTAGTTAAATAGGTGATTGGTTTCTGGTTGATAATGGCCTTACTGTAGTTAAATAGGTGATTGGTTTCTATGTTGTAACCTTTCTGAAGATGTGCCTGTAGTCAGTTCATTAGTATTTCTGCCCTCTCATTGTCATATAGTGGGTACTTTGATGTACATTCTGATAATCAAAAATAAAGAATCAGTTTTCAAAAAATAGTCTCCTTCCATACTTAATCAAATAATTTTGTTGCTAGGTGATGAAAATATGTAGATCTCTTAGTACTTACAGATGTTAAAATTAATTTAACAATTCCCAGAGCTGTCTGGTTAGTTCAGCTATGACTGGAAACCTGTGGCTGTGGGCTCTTGCTTATCTTCTAATCGCTAAAAACTTGTTTTTATACAGGAGTAGTAGTTCATCTAATCGAGAGGAACAACCATTTTTGGCTGGAAGGTACACACCACCACCTTCAGTAAGTATTTAAATACACTTGATAAATTTTTGTACAGCCATTGTTTATCAAATTTGGACATAGCTACAATGAGGATTAAACATATCTTTTTTTTTTTGTTGTACTCTGAAAAAGACAATTTGAAATGGTGACATTGATAATTTGCTAAGAACTGTTTGATTAAAAGGTTTTACTGTACAATCTTTTTTCTCCAGGAAACAAGGAATAAAAAAGCAGCCTATCCTGAAGTAACTATGTTTTAAACATTAAAGTTTAATATTTAACCAGTAGGGAATGAAATTATTGATGACTAGTGTTATCTTCTTGATTCAACTTCCTAAGTTAGAGTCTGAGTCAAGAATAACAAATTGTGTTAGACATGCGTTGAAAACAAAAAAACATTTTCTGTTGTTTTATTCTAATCTGTATTGATAACAAAGAGAAATTAAGAGGTCAAAAGTTTAAAACTTTTTTTTTAATTCTGCTAACTTGGGTTTGAACATAATTCTAAGTCACTGGTGACTGATAGTGTTTTTATTGACTTAAAAACTATTTCTAAGGTTAAACAATGCTGGAAACTATTCCAGTTCAGTTTGTTATTGTTTTTCAAGTAGTTGCTGCTCAGAGCAGTTCTGGATATTAGTTTGGTGTTAACTTGCATGTTGCTTTGTTACGTTTCAAAAGTTATGGTATAGTCTGTGTAAACTTAAAAGACTAAAAAAGCTTCATATGTTATATTAGGAATGTCCAAGATAGTGTTTGCAACCTAGCTGTTTGCCAGTTGCATGTTACTAGGACTTGAAAGTTAAAAACTTGCAATGCTTATTTCTGTAATGGTCTGATCCTTTAAAGGATCCTTTCTTTATTAAGCTATACTAGCTACCACTAAACTGTGTGTGATAAACGTTGAATTTTATTTTGTTATATATTAATACCAATGCTATTATCCTCGGGGGTATCCATTTGTTAGAATCTTAACAAATATTGCTGGTAAAATGTCATTTTGTTTTACACGGTAACCCGTCGTAAGTGATATAAGAGTTTACGTAACAGTACGACATGTTAATAAAAAACAGAAATATATCGTGGTAGAAAGATTGAATCACTTTTACTAAACCTGGCTTTTTTAAAAGTTCCGTTGTAGGTGAATGAGACCTTTTTACAGGACATAATTCATGTAAACATTCTTTTACGAAACCTTATCGGTGTTACGATCTTTTTAAAGGACCTTATTCTTGTAGGATATTTTTAATACGTATTTGGTTATTGCAGTGGGCCTAGTTATTGTGCCCTTTCAGTTGTTATAAAATTCTTTTGTAGGACCTACCTCTTTTTAGGGTCCATTTATAGACGTAAAAGAATGTGAAATCCTATTATTGAACCAAATTTGAAGGGAATAAGAAACTTAAAGTACTTAAAATTTTTTTTTTTTTTTTTTT
>NW_013665861.1:772751-779239 GCF_000517525.1 Limulus polyphemus | reverse complement strand
TGTTTGATTGCACTATTGTAAAGAGGTACAGGGGTGCATGTTAGCAGCATTTTTCTGGGTTAAGGTATGGCTGCACTTTTTTTTTTTTTTTTTTTGTTTTGGTTAATGTTTGTCTGAGCATTGTTTCGTTAGTGCATGTGTCTGTTTTCTTTCTCTCCTGTTCTGCCAGTATGACCAGTTAGCAGGGGGCGCTGTTGTTGGGAGTTGGGGCAAAGCAGCCATCAGGGCCTGACCTGCTTCTCTTCTCACAGCACGACAACCACCTGATGTGTGCCACCAAGTTCTGATCAGCTGTCCCTCGTCCACCGTCGGCTGGCTTCCTCCTGGGGTTGTTTTCTGTGTCTGTCTGTCTGTCTGTTTTTGGCCAGAGAAGCACCAGCACTGGGGATCATGAAGACAAAGTTTCACTTTTCACTTTTGTTTTTACCTCTCTTGTAAAGGTGGGAGAAAAAAAAATTACACAAGTGTTCACTTGTTTCTAGTACAATTCACCAGTTTGTTTTTTTTTTCTGAAAATTCAACAAAACCTAAACCTTCGTTTGACAAAGCTGAAAAAGTATACATTATCTGAACACTTGATTTTCAAACTATTTTTTCTGTTTTATAAAATTAGTGTAATTTTCTCTTCTTCCCAGTGTCCATCTGATAACGATCTTTACTACTGACCATGTGGGGATAGTGACCAACATTTATTTCAACTGTTTATATAATGTCTTTTCAATTCACTACTGCTTCTTAAAGTCACCTTCAAACTGGACAAGATCCCTCGAAAGACTGAAACAGTTTCAAAATTTTTCAAAACTCGAGGCTTGAATTTGTTGTAAATTATTCAAATCAACCTGTATTAAATTCTTTCATTTTGTTTCCTTCGAGAAGTATGGTGACCACCGGTTCTAGAATCCATCTGCCGTGAAGTTTGGAAAATACTTGCATGAAGGTATCTTTATGTGGATCTCATTGCAGTTCACCAGTTGTAGATTAAAGCTCTGTGCATAAGGTGTAATGCATTACAGTGTCGTTAGTTCCTGGTGTCTAACCAGATGGGATAATTTTGAAAATTATGTCTGTATTTGAGGCTTGTACTTTGTAAAGAGATCTTTTGTGTCTTATTACTGTT
This sequence comes from Limulus polyphemus, assembly GCF_000517525.1. Classification (NCBI taxonomy): domain Eukaryota; kingdom Metazoa; phylum Arthropoda; class Merostomata; order Xiphosura; family Limulidae; genus Limulus; species Limulus polyphemus. Next base: position 778,122 of record NW_013665861.1, on the reverse strand, counting down.
GAACTAGTACCTTTGTATTTGTAAAGTGAATATTATGTCTCAAGTTTTTCTTGTATTTTTTTTTTTTCAAGATTGAAGTAAGTAATGCTTATATTAAGACTACCAAAGTAACAATGGTTAGTTGTTTTTATGACACACAAATTAATTGTTGTCTTTGCCCCAAGGTGAAAGGGGGGGACTCCTGCAGTGGCTGCTTTGGTTGCCAACATTCATCCATTTTGGATGATTGTGTGGACATTTTTTCTTGTTAAGTATTGTCTGTACTACAAAACTGTCCTTGTATATAGATTAACTGATCACTGTTGTGCTGTAAGGTTGTAATGACTTTATGTACTTCAATATTTCTAATCTCAAAAATTGGGTGTTACTTAGCTGTGAAATTTGTGGTATACAAGTTGGTAATTTTCAACACTTATCATAGTTTTATAATATGACCCACCACATGCAGTGCCATTTGATAATTGAAAAAATAAACCCATTATTTTAAGGAAACCTTCATGTTTTGAAGCAGCTCAGTCTAATAAAAAGCTGAAGGTTTGAAAACTATGGGATTTCTAGTTGCATTGTGTAATTAATTGTCTGTCTGATTTTGCCAGACCATCATTGGTAACAAGGTAAGTAAATCTGTGAAGATGTCGAACTTTTCAGATTTCATATCTGTATGTACTGTTCCATCTTTTTCAAGACTTCTGCTAATCTAATAAAACCACATGATGTGAGTAAAGTAAATAAAATGTTCTTCTGAGCTGTATTTAAGTACCAATAAAATTAGCAACAAAGTGAGTGTGAAATTAAAACCCTCTATGTATCTTGCCATTTGTGTTTATTAATTGCCATTCATCTCCATTTTGAAAGATTGTAACAACTCGTCTGTCAGCAAAACAATTTGATATGCCATTTTTATATTTGTCTCAGTTCCAGTTTGCTGTAAGTGTTTTAACACAAATGTTTCCTTGATTTTAATCTCCTATTTGGTGTAGACTTTTTGAAATTTTTATATGTCAGTAATTATGTGTTGTTGAGAGATGTTTTTGTGAATATTTAAATAATGATGTTAAAAATACTTAATTTTATTGAGTATGAATAAGAATTACAACAGATTGTTTAAACTTTACAATATTTGTTTCATTCATACCAGATACAATTTTTTTAAACTTGCTTGCAATTTTAACTATTAAAGTATCTTAAATTATCTAATAATAAAAAAAAAAAGACTAGATTTCGCTTTATAGGTATCACATTCTTTTTATATTTTGTCAGTTATTTAAGTAACTAAATTCAATAATGCAAGAACAATTTACTGAAAATTTTCACATGCTGCCATACAATACTGGGTGCACTATTTGAACTTTTGAAGTCTAAAAACATTGGAACTATCTTTGGTTAACGTAGTAAAACTCACAAATAGAAATAGAAGTATGTTATAAATAATGAGCTCAAAGAAAATACCAAACATTAAGTATTAACTGCAGTGAAACACCTCTTGTAATAACCCACAATGTAAGTTAAATGTATTTTAGCTTATAGAACGTTACACATTTTAGAGGAAAGATCATTGCACGTGCTGATTATGGTGTGTATTTTTCATGTTTTCAACCCAAAGGAAAGCTTATATTTTAAGTATTATTCTTGTAAATGATTTTTCAACATTAATTGCTCATTTTTACATTGTTAGATATTTTAGTCAGTTCCTTTAAATTTTACATGTATATTCTAACTTTAAGTGTTTTAAGAAGTCATTAAGGGTAACAAGAGGAAGTTGTTTTCAATATGGAAAATTAACCACCTTTTTTTTTGTTACGTTAACAAGTCCCTTATTTCATCAGTTTAGTTCATTTGGCTTGGACAAGAAACTTGTAAACATTTCAGATCCTGCACTGTGATTTCTGATCACATAGAACATTGATTCTTAACTTTTTATTTACAACCAAAATTATGCTTTGTAAAGTAATTCCTAAAAATACTTAAAAACACCAATAAATGCAAGTGGTCTTGGTTAGCTGAAGTTCTTTTTTTTAATTGTGGTTTATAGAAATATGTAAATTTTATTAACTTTGTTATATATATATAAATATGTATAGACAACATCTAGTTTAATGGGTCCTAAGTGGCATACTAAAGACTTACTTTTTTAAGGTCTGTTTGTATGCACATTGACCTGGAAATTTGATGGAAAGATATGTGAAGCTTCAGGTTAGTGTTAGTTACAAAATATCAGCAGATTATTAGGTGTGTTTTAAACGAGATAAAAGATTAGAGAAGTATTATGGTCATCATCCGACATGTTTATTGTAGTAAATGTTTTGTTAAAGATAGGTCACATTTCAAGTTTACTGGCAGTGTAGGAGGATTATATCTAATGTTCACTATTATATGTTCACGTGGTTTGAATATTTTTCATGCTTTTGAGTTTCATTGTCAGTTTGTAAGTTAAGTGACATCAATAAAAGAGACTTTATTGAGCCTTTTGAAAGCTGTAGAATTTAAATACAGTTCCAGCATCTGGTTAATGGTTATTCAACATTACAGTGCCTATTATGTGCTAAATCTAACCAATGTTTGTGGAACTGAAGTCCAAACTTAAGATAAATTCTTGCCTTACTTTCATAACTTAAATACTGTCCTTTAGTTTTCTGTCCATTATTTGTGGAGTATTGTATAGTAGAGCTGTCTGCTAATATGTGAATAATTAAGTTCTTCTTGACAAACAGTTTGTGGGCTTTTCTTGATGTCATTGTATTAATAACTCTTTCTGTGAAGTTAAGAAACTAGAAACACACAACTGACAGTGGTTGTAAGAACAAAGTTAACATTATTTTTATGTGCATTTCGAAAACGAGACAATATATTATTATTTTTAGGAATGTAATACTAATTTTAATACTGACCTCTTTTCATTGACATAAAATTTTAGATTTATCGATGTCAAAACATCATAAATTTAGGTAGGGTTGAATCAATTATCCCCCTACAACAAATCTTTATACGTGGTTCAACCTCTGTCCCATTTTCAAGTAATGTATAATGTAGTTTTCTTACAGAAACTACTGTAAACTGATTATAGTTGCTTTACTGCTAATACTACCTATCCCTCTCTAGTTGGGATCCAGATCTTTGAGAGTGTAGTGTTCTATGATAGGATGTATAACCAATGTAAAGCTCTTAAAATGATTCCAGTACTTTACAAAACCTGTTGGATATTAAACAAATTTCCTTTAAATGTATTTTATATATATTTGATTATTAGAGGGGGGAAGAGATGTATAACTGTTGTTTTGAACTTTACTATTGTGATTATGGTGTATTTATTAGGGATGAATTCATGTTTTATAGATGTTTTGTGAAATGTATGTATGTAAGTCTGTAAAAATAAAACGTCCTTCATATAAAAATAACTGGAAGAATTTTTTTATTGATAATTCTCACTCTTCAGGCAATGACTAGGCAATTTCAGTGTTATAAAGTACTTCTACAGTGTCTCCATCTTTAAATTCATTCCACTAGTACGCTGTTTTCCTTCAGTAATTTATTTCTATTGTCCCTTTAAAAACAACTCATTTAAAACAATTATTCCCAAGAAAACAACTCGTGCAAATTAAACTTAAGCAGATGGGTATGGTACTACAAACTTAGTTCTCCAACATTGGTAAATGGACCATCCATATCAAGTTTTCCTGAATAATAAGACAGTAGAAATCAGATTGTAAAAGTATGGAGCAATTTGAAGTGCTTGAAACCCCCACATCTGTAGAGTGATACCATCATTATTTATTGGAAATTTGCACATAAGCCGTCCTAGACCATTAAAAATTCTCATGTATATAGGGTAACTAACAGTAAATCTGCCACTGAGAGTGTTACTTTATCAGGATTAAAGAGCATAAGTAGGTGTATTATTAGCTCTTTCAGCCATATATTCTACACCTCTGGAGGATTAGAAAAATAGCCACATTTTACACACACAATATCAGAGGGATAAGTTGTCTGAAATTAGCACATAATGACAAGTTTCTAGTGCAATAGCATGAACCTCCCAGTAAACTGGTGTTAAGTCTATTATTATATGAAGGGAATAATCTAATTACCTTAATAATGCCCAAATAATAACCATTGCACAAAAAAATTAATTGGATCCATATTATTAAATGAAGTAAAAATATATATATCTCCCTTTTAAGCCTTTATATTCTTGCATTCTGCTGTGACTGACGTAGAAAAAGTTCTCATACCTGATTTAAAATAATGAACAAATTAATTACAACAGCACACTGGAAAGATCAAAGTTACTTTTTAAGACCAGTAAGTTATATATTAACATTTCAAAATAAAAGAGAGGAAAACAAAAATCATTCAGTGGATTTTTAAACACCAACAAATTCTACTGCTTTACACCAATTTCAAGGCACTTTCTTCCCAAAGCCAGTAAATTATTACTACATGAAGGGGACTTGGCTGGTTTAGGAAAGCTAATGGCAAGTCACTAATCCTGCAGTGTTAAAAAATCAACCTTTAATAATAATAATAAAAGCACAGCTTGATTCGTCCCTTGGCACACACATAATGTCCTCCACTGGCCATCTTGTATTATAAAACCTGCTCTTCATTAAACTATGTACAGAATCTGAGTGGCAGCGACAGTGAATGAAAGCACACGTGCACGGTGAAATTCAACCACAGACAGGGGGAATGGAAGCTGAAAAAACAAAACAAAAGGTATTATGGTTCTAATCTTTAGGCAATGATCCCAAATATGTGTGCTCTCACTAGGAATCAAAAGAGTTTGGAGGTAAAAAGAACCTTAATTGAAAAATGCTTCAAATTAATTTACCACTAGAAACGTTACAAAATTGGCAGAAAAGCTGCCACGAGTAGAACACATTTTACAGGACATAAACTGAAGGAAAATAAATATTTATGTCCTTTAATATCCTCTCTCTTCTTGGATATATATATAACTGTCAAAAATGTTTTCAAAGAAGAATCTCTGTTCTCTAAGGTAACTCGTACTCTCTGGGAATTTCAGTAGAAATAATACTTCTCCTCCTACCTTTATATATTTTATAATTATTCCAAATAATGGTGTGGCAATGTAGTCAATCGAATGTATCCAGAATAACCCACACGACCCAACTATTGAAGCTATTTAAAGATAGTGAACAGGTTTGTCATCAACATACAGCACACTGAGGGTTAAATATCAATTATGGAAAAGTCTTGACTGATACTTTAACGAACAAATCTTTCTTACCTCCAGCTTACTTTCACACTCCTCATTAAGTGTGAAAATAAACAGTACAAGCAAGACCCACTTCCACTATTTCTTAATTTATAAATAAACAGTACAAGCAAGACCCACTTCCACTGTTTCTTG
>NW_013665861.1:769101-771751 GCF_000517525.1 Limulus polyphemus | reverse complement strand
CAACTATATCTAAATCATAGGGTTTCTGGCCTAGTCGACATTAGTCCACGTGCTCATAAGATGCCATTCAAATTGAAAATTCCAATTCTAGTAAGACTAACTGTCGAATATTGACTCTTATATATGAACTAGTAAATATTAAATGATAATACATATTGAATCTAATATGATTCTAGTTACTAGCATGAAAAAGTGCTTGCTCATACTCAAGCTGAGGCGAGAAGGCAACCAAGTTCTGCTTACAAGTTACTTGTAGTTCTTTAACAACATTCGTCTTTTTGTAATGGTGTAGTATTAAATTTAATAGACATGTGACGTCACCATCAGAGTAAACTTTGTTTGTTTTTTTAATTTTGTGCAAAGTTACACGAGGGCTATCTGCGCTAGCCGTCCCTAATTTAGCAGTGTAAGACTAGAGGGAAGGCAGCTGGTCATCACCACCCACCGCCAACACTTGGGCTACTCTTTTACCAATGAATAGTGCAATTGACCGTCACATTATAATGCCCCCCACGGCTGAAAGGGCGAGCATGTTTGGTGCGATGGGGATTCGAACCCGCAGATTGCGAGTCGAGCGCCCTAACCATCTGGCCATGCCGGGCCTATCATTTATGGATAATAATTCATATCTTGTTTATCACAATTTTCTGTTTGTATTAAAGGTTTCACTCCTTCATTGTCACAGCATGTGGTTTGAACAATTGGTAATTAAACACAGCTTTGAAGACAGCTATAGGCAAAATTCAAATATGATTGGACAGTACAAATTATAAACTGTTTATTTCAATGTAGAATATACAAAATGGCTTGAGCAGCAATGTAAAGATCTGGGGATTTTTTATGTACATTTTTTTATTCCTGAAAATGTTTTCGTTTTAAATTAAATCTGTTTGAAAGCTACAGAAATTTTCTTTTATGACATAACATCAGGCAGACCGAGGATTAACAGGTATGGTAGGCAACGGCAAAATATTCCGGTGATGTAAATCCTTATTTATTGAGTATTACTGTTAAGTATTTATCGAACATATACTATATTTATTAGATATAAATTGATCTTGACCAGAAACATTGAGGCCAGAAAGATACCCAACGTGACAAAGGTAACAGTGATGTCACAATGAAAGGTGACGACCTAGGTCACCAATAAATATTGTTGTTTTTTTTCAACTTTTGCTGTGTTTCTTATGATTTATAACAGTGGTTCTCAAACTTTTTTGTCCACGTACCACTTCAGCAGGGCAAAAGGCCCCACCGACCACCTACCCCAATAAAGTTGAAACTAATGGGAGATATAAAGTGGAATTCTGTGATATGCAATAAAAAAATTAACATTTTTAAATCAAAGAAAGTATTTTTAATGTTTTTTTGTTTCAAAACACTGTCTCACAACAAAACTTTAGAAATTTCATAACTTTGAAAAAATGATAGAAACACAAGATCAAATTTAATTAGTTCTTTTAAGTTAAAACTAGATAATACTTATTTAGTTGGTACTATGGTTTGAGCAATTTGGTTAAGTATTTTCAAAGTGAGAAATAGATATGAAGGGGTATCAGCTCTAGTCCCGGAAAGGTCAAAAACAACTTTCTCTTTCTCAACAGAAAAAAAAACACCAGGAAAAGGACTAAAGATTTCTTCATATCAGTGTTTGACTTTCATCTGTTAGATTCATATGTGTATCAAAAGAACATTTATCCTGCAAATAAAAAGCTGAAACTCATAAAATTTACTTGACAACTCGGGAATAGCTTGCTATTACATTATTACGAAGCATATGAAAATAGTTTATTAACAGGAATACACTATCATGTAGACTACTATACTAACATATACTATTATAAAAAGACAGAAAAAATTAGTGTCATAGGAACATACGAGTGAGAATATATTATTAAATAAAAACACACCAATAATAACATTAAAAAATTATAAAAACATTATTATAAAAAATATATCTATACATAACACAAATTCAGAAATAGAGGAATATACATAAAAGTTATTAGAGGAATAGAAAAACAAATCACTATTACAAACATGTACACGGGGTCAATCATATTTTCTTAAACAATCTGGTACTATATCGATCCTCTCAAAAAACCCACTTAAACTTCAGATATTGTTATCAAACTATGAAACTCAACACTTCAAGTTAACTGAGTAATATACAATGTTGAAAAAAAGCCTCTTGATTTCTTAAAAAAAGTCAGTGTAACATATCAACATCACTTACATGTAACAAACCTACATCAACAGCTTAAATCATAATTAGGTATATTTCTATGCTGCTTGGTGACACATTTCAAGCTGTAACATGAGTAAAAGTAACCACACAAAACATAAAAAAACTGATACCCCAAAAACTTTATAGATTAAACCTTCATTTTATAATCACTCACCGGATGCAAGATTAAAGCTGCGACCTTTGACTCCTGATTCTTTTGGTGAAGGCTGCCACCAATTAATTAGACTTCCTACTATTGGAACATATTTCAGTACACCCTGAAAAACCAAGAAAATCTTTATTAATCCAACTATTGGAATATACTTCAGTGCACTCTAGAAAACCAAAAATAACCAGAAAAATCTTTATTAATCCAACTATTGGAACATACTTCAGTACACTCTAGAAAACCAAAAATAACCA
>NW_013665861.1:763131-768357 GCF_000517525.1 Limulus polyphemus | reverse complement strand
CAATTACCAAGTGACCATGAAACTATACATACTATAACTATGAATGTATTAGCCCCCCAGTGGCTAAGCAGTAAGTCTGAAGGCTTATAATGCTAAAAACTGGGTTTTGATATCCTTGCTGGGCACAGCACAGAAAGACCATAGTGTAGCTTTGTGTTTAATAATAAACAACCAGTTAGATATACACAACTTGTTTTAAGTTTAATGGGAAAGCATTATTTAGTTTATATTATGCAAATGTTAAAGTATTATTTTTAGAAGCAATAGTAACAGCAAGTTTGCTTACATAACATTTTATAAATTGTTTGTTGTGTAGTTCAATTGTTGTGAATTGACATCATGTTACTCTAAACTTTCTGAATATTTCTCGTTGTTTGAAGTGAGTATTGTTACATCATAACATCTTGTAATTTTAGAAAGTTATAGGTCTCAGTCAGGCAATAGGTGACTAAATTAGTGTAAGTAAGTAAGTTAGTGAAAGTAAAGTTAAGACTGCATGATTTTGAGTTCAGCCATACACAGTGTATAGTGGCAATTTCTAAAGTGAGTTTAACAGTGTGTATTGTAATAACAGATATAGAGAAGAAGAATTTGTCTTGTCAAAGGGTGTTCCAAAGTAATAGAAAAAGCCTGTGTAGACTTTGACAAAAAAAGAGACAATTATTTAAAGCTTTGGATACACTGTGATAACCAATAATGTAATGAAGTTTTGTACATACGTTTGACTTGTTTTGAATATATTATTTTAAAACAAGTGGTTTGTGTGCTGTCCGTTTACTGCTGAAATTTATCGCAAACAAGTTACAGACTCCTACTGTAAAGAATCTGGCCCTGAAATTTGGCGAGCAAGCCAAGATTATACAGTGGTAAACAACAATAAAAGAAGATATGAATGAAAGTAGAAATAGGCCTATATATATACACAATTGTAGTGGTGGCAAAAATATAACAATGTTGACTGATTTTGATAAATGGATAGCAGTGAGTTATTTGGGCTAAAAAATAATCTATGAGAGTTTGTGAAACAAGAACTAGGGAGAGAAGAGCATCAACAGAGGAGAGAGGAGAAGAAAACAAATAAAGAAAGAAGAAAATGAGAGGAAAGAGAGAGACTAGAAATAGAATAAGAGCACAAATTGAGATGGCTCATCCAACAGAAAGGTGAAGGACACAAGAATGACAATGAGGTCATGGCCAGTCAACCCAAGTTGCCCAAATCTAATGAACAGAAAGACAACATATATATGCTTTCTTGGAGAGATATGAAAGATTTACCCAAAATCAGAACTGGGACAAAGGCAACTGGGCAGTTTATCTCAGCCCACTTCTCACAGGAAAAGATCTACAATTGTATGCAGGCATGACATCAGAAGATACGATGGACTATAACAAGTTAAAGTGGCCTTGACTGAAATGCTATGAACTTACTGAAGAAGGTTTTTGTCAGAAGTTTGGAGAAGTCAAACCTGATACTGGAGAACCTGTATTTCAGTTTGTGGCATGTCTACAGCAAAACATCACAAGATGGTCTGACATGGCTAAGTGTGAAAATAGTTTTGAGGGACTGGCAGATCTACTAATACATGAACAGTTCATGAGCACATGCTCAACTGACATGTCATTGTTCCTAAAGGAGAGAGCACTAAAAGATGTGGATAAGATGATCAAGTTAGCAGAGCAGTATATGGAAGCCAATGGAGGGAGTATAACTGGCAATTCCAAGAATAACGAGTTAAATGTTGAAACCGGAGGTGGCTGACCAGAAATAGGATTCCACAAAAAGTCACAAACAGAATGGAGAAGAGATGCTATGCTTGTTATATAACGGGGTACATTGTGAGTGAGTGCAAGTCTGTCACCAGCAAGCAACAGCAGAAAGCAGCTGCAGCCACCCATAAAGCCAGTGTTAGCAAGACAGAAGAAAAGAGTGACTGTCACCATGGATGTTGCTGTCAGGAGAAACTCAATAGACAACTTGTTAAATTCACCTCAAGAAGGAAGTACTATCTCCATGATTAAACAGTGTACGACTGATAGTCAGCATAAGTTAGCAAATGAATAAACAGTACCAGTGATTATTGGAACATGAGATAAACATCAAGGGGTGCCAACAAATCTAAACATTTCAGAATGTGAAGGCTACATCATGGGACAAGAAAGTGAAGGTCTTATGAGACACTGGGTACAGTAGTGCAGCAGTGAGAACCAGTCTTGTATCTGATGATCAGATGTTGGGCAAGGTACATCTTTGTATGCTGATTGATGGGACAGTGAGAAAGTTTCCCATAGCAAGAATAAAGGTGGACACTCCCTACTAAGTGGGAGACCATGACACTATGTGTATGAAGGCACCCATCTATGATTTTAGTGATTAGAAATATACGAGGCAGTAGAAGTTTGGAGGAACCAGACAGAAAATTGACTGACAAAGCATCTGCAGTCACCACAAGAGCAAACAAGGCATCAAGCCACTTCAAGTCTTGAAAAGTGACATCCTGAATGTAAGTCTACAGGAACTGAAGGAAGCCCAGAAGAAAGACCCTTCACCACAGAAGGACCTTGGGACAGTGCCAGGGAGAAAGTCGAGCACAAGACGGGGGAAAGAGACTTGCAGAATAGAGGACTGTAAGTGGGTGCTGTACCAGATCTATCAAGGTAGTTAAAGTGGGGAAGTTAAACAGACCATAGTACCAAAAGAATACCAAACCCAAGTGATGAAGTTGGCTCATGAATTGATTGTAGAAGAAACCTAGGAGCAAAGAAAACAGCAGACAGAATCCCCAGCAACTTCCATTGGCCAGGGGTAATCAGAGATGTAACCAGATTCTGCAAGTCATTTGACACCTGCCAAAGGACAATATCTAGAGGGTAGGTAACCAAGGTCCCACTGGATGCAATACCTCTCATAGAAGAGACATTCAGCAGAGTAGCTGTGGACTTGATCAGACCACTAGCACCTGTTTCTGACAAGGGCAACAAGTATGAGCAGACAGTAGTCGACTATGCAACACATTATCCAGAAGCTCTCCTGGAAGTGTTCTGCAGAGTAGGCTTTCCGAGAGAAGTCCTGAGTGACAGAGGGACCCAGTTTACTGATGTAGGAGGTGTGCATACTCATCAGTACTAGCCAACTCTTTACCACCCCGTACAACCCTAGATGTAATGGACTTTGTGAGAGAGTCAATAGAGTCTTAATGAGCATGCTGAAAAACATGTGCCAAAAGAGACCACATGACTGGAACAGGTACATGCAGGCAGTATTATTTGCTTAATGAGAAGTCCTATAAGCAAGTACAAGTTTTTCACCCTTCAACTGCTGTAAGGAAGAACAGTACGAGGTCTGATGCAGATATTGAAAGAGTTGTGGACAGGAGAAGAAGAGTCAGAAGTGAGGAATACATACCAGTACGTGTTATACTTCAGAAACTGATTGGAAAAGACCTGTCAACTGAATCGAGAGAGCTTGTATGCAACTCAAGAAGGCCAAGGATCAACATTTCAAGGTCGGACAGAAGGTCTTTGTTCTACTACCGACAGACAACAACAAACTCACCATGCAGTGGAAAGAACCTTTTGAGGTACAGAAAGTGGCCAACAGAATGGACTATAAAGTGAAGGTGGATGGGAAGCCCAAGATCTACTGCACCAATCTGTTGAAGGGGTACTTTAAGAGGGAAGAAGGCCTTATGGGTGCAGCTATTGAGGCACAGATGGACATGGCAGGTGTAGCTGTCATAGATGCAGAACCAGAAGATAGTGACTTTGTCACAGAAGACAAAGACCAATTAGACGTAAGACCACTGGGTGGAGATGAGACATACAAAGACACCAACATCTGTGACTGACTGGCAAGCAGAAGAAAAAGCTTCAAGATCTTCTGTGTCAGTATGCAGATGTCTTCACAGATACACCAGGGAAGACAGACCTTGTGAAATACAAGATCAAGACCATGACTAGGGATCCAGTCAAGGTGAAGCTCTACCAGAAGCCCTATGCAATGAGAGACCTGATCAAGCAGGAAGTTAAGGCAATGTTAGGAGCTGGAATCATCGAGCCTTCAAATTCAGCCTACTGTTCACCAGTGGTAGTCATGAAGAGGAGGGATGGCTCAAACTGCATCTACATAGACTTCCGGAAGCTGGACCTCGTGACAAAGTTCGACTCCAAACTTATGGGCAACTCAGAGGCTATCATGGCAAAACTAGATGGTGCCAAGTTCTTTTCAAAGATCGACCTCAGTAAAGGTTATTGGCAGATACCGATGGAGACAAGATCTAAAGAGAAGACAGCATTTGTGACACCAGATGGATGTGACCAATTTAAGAGAATGCCATTTGGGTTAGTTAACTCAGCAGTATCACTCAACGACATGATGAGAAGGATGTTGCACAAAACCATCAACATCGAGCATTATGTGGACGACATTCTGACACACAGCCATATAGGAAGACCACCTGAAGAAACGTAGAGAGTTTTTCAGAAGAGTGAGAACAGCAGATCTGACAATCAGACCATCTTGGTGCTACTTTGGCTATTCTGTGCTGGAATTTGATGGACATAAGATGGGTGACCGACAGATAGCCATGAAAAGGAATGTAACTCGCATACAAGATGCACCAGCTCCGATGACGTCCTGGGGTTAGCAGGATACTACAGGAAGTTCATCCCAAACTACGCTGAAGTTGTTGCACCACTGATTGACCTGACAAAGAAAGGCCAACCTAACAGGGTCAGGTGGGAACAACCACAGCAGATGTCATTCCAGAAGTTAAAGAATATGTTAGGAAGTTTGCCAACCCTTAAAATGACAGACTTCAACAAACCATTCATCGTTCAAATGAATGCTTCAGACAACAGAATTGTAGCAGTATTCCTACAAGAACATGAAGATGGACTGTTTCCAGTTATGTACATAAGTAAAAGCTGTTGAGTAGTGAGAAGAACTACCACTGTGATCAAACGAGTGTGTCTGGCCATCATATTTGCTCTCCAAAAGTTCCAGAACTACTACTACAGAAAGAAATTCATCTTCCAGACAGACCATCGGCCACTTGCATATATCCAGAGATGCAAAATCAACATGAGGTGGTCGTTTTATCTCTAGGATTATTAGTTGTACATTGAAGTTCTCAAGGGGACTGCAACCATTGGTGCAGACTGTATGAGTAGACTTTGTGGATGAACTAGAAAACAGTCTTTGTAAACAGTATAAAAAAAAGAAAAAAA
>NW_013665861.1:758156-762131 GCF_000517525.1 Limulus polyphemus | reverse complement strand
ATATTATTCTTTCACTGTACAGATCACTTGTAAGGCTTTATTTAGAGTACTGTGTACAGTTTTGGGATTCCTTCCTCAAGAAAGACATTAAACTGTTGGAAAAGGTTCAGAGAAGAGCCAATAGGATGATACTTGGGATGGTGGGATTGTCCTATTAGGAGAAATTAAAATCTCTAAATTTGTTTTCTCTGGAGAGAAGAAGGGTCAGAGAGGATTTGATTGAGGTCTTTAAGATTATTAAAGGTATTGGTAATATAGATCTATTAAACTTTTTTGTGTTTAGTAGTGAAAACAACAGGTCAAGGGGTTATAAATTCAAATTTTCCCAGGGTAGGAGTCATCTGCAGTTTAGACAGTATTACTTTTCAAACAGGATGGTTAGCTTTTGAAATGAGTTGCCTTCATGGGTGGAAGAGCCAGAAAATTTAACTTTGTTGAAGAAAAGTTTGGATGAATACATGTGTAGTAAGGGGTGGTTATAGTAGGAGCTGGAAGAGACATCCTTGATGGGCTAATAAGCTCCTTTTTGTCCCTTTAAAATTTTATGAACTTATAAGCTCGTGGAAATCAAAGTTTTGTCGAAAAATTGCGACAAAACTCCATATTTCGGTATGTTAGGTATACACGACTGTTTCATTTAAAGTTAATAGGAGAATTGTGATTTAGACAGTTATATTGTGCGAGCATTAAAGTAAGTTATTTTTAGAAGTGATAGTTATGGAAAGTTTGTTTACATAACTGTTTACAAATTTTTTGTTGCTTAGTTCAATTGCTGTGAATTGACATCACGTTACTTGAACTTTCTGAATTTCTCTTGTTGCTTTAAGTGATTATTGTTACATCATAACATCTTGTAGTTTCTAGAAAGTTGTAGGCTTCAGTCAGGCAATATATATATATATAATCTATACAAGAGAAACACACTAAGATTTGTATTTACATAATCCATAAAAGAGAAAGACAATAAGATTTATATTTCTATAATCTATACAACAGAAACACAATAAGATTTTCATTCCATAGTCTTTACATGCAACATGTACTAACATTTAATCCCAAGAACCCACACATGTGAAATGCACTAAAATTAGTATTCTATAGCAAATATATACAGAACATGCTACAATATGTATGTATTGTATAATTAAACATGTGAGAATCGTGCCATAGTAACTTAGCTCCCCCAAATCAGACAAGAATATGGCCACACTATTATAAAACTGAACCATAATAACAACATGTAAAAGAAATAATTATTTGGAGGCATCAAAATGATTAAAACAACAATCTAACCTTTGATGACTCTTCTAATTCTTGTCCAGTGGACAGTACCAAATTGACCAGGTCTTCCATGTCTAGATCATCAGTGACCATTCCAAATCTCACACACAACATCCCATCATCTCCTTCTCCTGGAAGTTTTATACAACAAATTTATATCACACTTAATGTAACGGCAATAAACAGAAATATTTTAGTATTTTAATCCTGTAAAATCATAAACTTCCTGCTGAATCACCTTGGGACGTACATTTTACGACATAAATTCATCATTTTTTTTTAAATTATAATAAATAATTAAAAACAACATTTTATATTTACACAATAAAAACTTTATTGAAGCCGTACGGCTTCCACTTTAAAATATCTCTCTACAAGTACATGTTTCGACATGATCTACATCATCTTCAGGAGTAACTTACAAGACTATTTTATACTTTCCCCCTTCTCGCATTACTTCATTGTTATTTACATATTTCTGTTAATATAAAAAAATAATTATTATAATATATCTCTCCATATATCAACATACTGAATTGCTGGTCCTTCATCTCTATTTAATACTTGTTTTTGTTTTTTATATTTTATTATTTCTAATGTTTCTCTAATATTTAATGATATAAAACTTTTTTAACTTTTATATCAACAGGTAGACAGATTCATGGCTTAAACACATAATAATTAAAAATACATAATTCACAGCCTAAGAAAAACGACAGTAACCTTTCCACGATCTCAACCCAAACCATACCTAGAGAAAATGCAGAGTCACTATTTTTCAGTTTCTGGACCAGGCTGGAATTGATTTTGTTGATTTCTTCTTTCCCTCTGTCAGTCAGTTCATTTAATAAACTCACCAACTGTCCAGATATGAACCTAGAGAAAGTAGTAATCAAAAGTTATCACTTTCACATACTCATCACAGGAGTCATGGGAATGTAAACTACTTGACTTACACATCAAAGTAGGTGTTTGTTTTACTGTCATTAATTAATATCTATTCATTAAATGTTATTATTGTAAACTTAAGTTTCAAACTATTAGTGAGTTGCAGTTCCTGTATGATGCAACAAATTTCTTTTTAGTTGTTACATAAACTTAACAACAAAATCAGTAAATAATTCAGTGTTATGTTTTCTGATTAGGCACATCTATCTAGATAAATATGAGGAAACAAAAGGGTTCATTCTTGAATACCAAATTTATTGAGTAGAAGTATTCCCATGTTGACCTTTAAAATTGAGAATGTAACAAAAAAAATATGATATGCAGTATCTTATACAATATAAAAGGCTGTGACAAATTGCTACAGAATGTTGCAAATAAAAATGTCTCTTTCTGTGCTAAATTTCAAATGTTTTTAATAATATTATAGACACCATTCCTGCCTGTTCACAGGAGGCTTAAATTACCACTGACACTTTTCCCTTATACACTTGGTAATGTTTTCACCACATTATACGGAATTTTGGAGTTACTGTGTTTAATGTTCACAAACCTACAGGTAAAGTTTGCTGCTATTAGTAAATCTAAATCTTATTTGGAAATTGTTTCAACCATCCCTGAGAAAAACTATTTTCTATGTAATTGTATTTTAGATTTTTTTTCCTTCAAAACTTTTTCAATCTGACTTGTCCTGGAAAGAATTAGAAAACCACAGAAGTTCAGCCTCGGAAAGTTTTACCCCCTTCATTTTGTATTTAGCAATAATTTTGCATATTTATAATACTAACCACTCCTTCTAGCCAGTTTTTCAAAGGAAATGATGAAGTTTTTATTTTTAGTTCACTGTTCTGGTCACTTATTTTAGGGCCTACTCAGCAATAGTGACAAAACACAATAGGGGACTTCTGGAAGATTTTGTCTTGAAAAAATTAAAAAAATGAGAAAATTAGGCTTCATAAATGCTTTTAAACCAATTGTTTCTTGGGGGATTCCGTAAGCCTACTAAACCCTTTAAGACTTGAATTTTATCAAGTAAAAAAGCTTAAATAAAAGTTCAATTACAATTGAAGTTCATCCTTAACATATTAACTGTCAAGTTTCTCAAATATAACTCATGTGGGGCTAGACAGAAGTCAGTTACACCTCAGGTGTGCACATGTTCACTGCTTGTGAAACAATCCAACAATTTATCAAAAATATATAAAAAAAACAAAATAAACATGAGTAACTCCAGTTCAACTATTATTACAAATTACACATATTGTACATGATGACATGCATGTTTGGTGAAAATACTGTGATAAGGAAGTTTCAGTTGCAAACGAGCCTTATACATATTATACATACTTAAGTATAATACCACAAAAGTTTGGAAACAATACAGTGAAAAGTTAAATTTCATTTTAACTACCATTGAAAGGAGACCTTATACATATGCACATTGTCAATAATTAAGGATGATGACATACGACTTCGGTAAAAATATAGTGCTTGGTAGTTGTATTTTCTGCAAACCTACACGAGGGCTATCTGCACCAGCCATCCCTAATTTTGAAGTAACAGGTTAGAGGTAAGGCAGCTACTCAACCAATTATAAATTCTCACACTATCAAGGCCAACCCAGCTAGCTATTTATATAATACATACACCCGACACACAAACACTACAGGAGAACGTACCTTACACCACCAAGGCCAACCCAGCTAGCTATTTATATAATACATACACCCGACACACAAACACTACAGG
>NW_013665861.1:751462-757278 GCF_000517525.1 Limulus polyphemus | reverse complement strand
TTAGCTATTTCTACAATAGGTACTATCAACACACAAACATTATAGAACATACCTTACACCACAAAGGTCAGCCCAGTTAGCTATTTCTACAATAGGTACTATCAACACACAAACATTATAGAACAGGCCTTGGTGGTGTAAGGTAGAAATAGCTAACTGGGCTTACCAGCTGCAAATTTTCATGGCATGCTAAGAGTTTTGTGAAGGTGTCTTTCTGACGAACTGTGGCATTTAAAATTGCCTGAAAAACAATTTGGGAAGTTTGCTTCATTCACAATCTAATATAATGTAAAACATATATATATATATATTTATGGAAAAACCATCACTAGTTTTAGAGAAATGGGATTTGTTTACAAAATGTAATGACTAAATCAAATTTACAAAATCATTATTGAATTTTATTCAAACCAAAATTCACCTGTAATGATTGCTTATTTTGTTATTCTTATGTATAATAGACTTTTCTAATATTTCATCAACATGAACCCTACATCTAATAAACGGATTTTTTCACAGATTTTTATAAACGAAAACTTAAAGCTTTCTTTTACCACTTGTTGCTGAAGACAATTGTACAGCTCATCAATATCTTCTTTTGTCATCTGTGTCACTGAAACAAAAAATGAAACTTATAAACCATTTTATAGCTTAGAATATTTTAAATATTACATATAAATACTTATAGACTATACAAAGCTTTTGCTTCCCACTGAATCTGTAACACTAAATTCCAGTGCAAATACAAATACAATGTCCTACAAACTAAAAAAATATTTGTCAAGAGAGTAATTGTTAAATTTGTCCATATAATTAGTTTAAGGATTAATCTGTCAAATCATTTGTGTTCAAAAACAGAGTGCAAACATTTCCAAATTATGAACAGTTATTAAAACACTGTTACAAACTTTCATATTTGATGTTATTCAGTACCTTATATATCTCACAAGAAATGTCAACCTGAAATATGTTTAAAGTATATGACCATTGCTTTTATAAATACCTTATGTATAACCCGAATAATGCAACTGAACAACAATATTACCAAATTAAATCAAATATAAAGCATAGAATTTAAACTTCAGAATTTCTAATGTTTTAATAGAAACACATAACACAGTAGTTTTATCTAACACCCACCATGGGCAGATTCAAGGGGGCAGAACCGCAAAGCCACACCGTGTTGTTCAAGATCTAAAATATCAAGGTGAATTGTTGGAATGTCTCGTAGAACCACTAACCCCAACTAAAAAAAAATCATGTAAAAAAAACAATATTTTAATACCACATGCCCCATTATAATAACAATCACATCATGAAGTAAAAATGTGCTGAACAACTACCCTATTAACTTAAGATTAGTTGAAATTGTTAGATAGCCTTTCCTTCTACAGCTACAATGTATGATATTACAAAAAAAAGACTGATTTGTTTCATCCACATCTGAGTTTACCTTCAGGAATATCTGGAACTAAAGATAAGTACATAGCAGTAAAGTAGCAAGCTTTTAGCTTAACACCTGGGAATTGTATCATGTTTAGTTTAAATCCTCTACACCACCTTGGAGAGATTGTAATACAAAAGTACTACCTAAACTGTCTTTTATTAGTAGTAATTAGTAGTAACCATATAAATTGGCAGTAAAACAGTAACAAGAATTATTATGACAATATCAAAGCAGTATAGCTGTAACTATAATAGTTGTTATTATTTTAAGTTTAGTTTTTAACATTTAGTGCATTGTAAAAAAACATGTTAGGTATGCATCACCTTCACACTGATCTACAGACTTGCTGTTTGAAATAAAAACATACTTCCAGTCCTGTCTAATGAACTTTTTAAATAATACAACAGAAATTCAATTAATATAGAAAAAATTAATTCTACTTCACTAAAGTGAGAGGTGTTTGAAATGGCATCACTGCTTAGGACGACTTTTGTTTAATGTTACAATTAATCAGCCAAGCTGCAACTATAGGAATCAAAAAGTCTACTTACACAGTGTGAAAAGCAATATATATATAACAAATAACAAAACGATGAAGAGAAAAAAGTAAAGAATCTTAAAAGTCAAATCAGCTCACCCATGAATTCAGATTGTTGTAATAATCAGGATTTTTAGCAAGCTGGGAAAGTTCTTCTTGATCTGTGTAATATTGAACAAAATATTACTCACAAACACAATAAAAGGCATGAAATAAAAGAACATAAAAGTTTTTGTAGGAATCTATAAATCTTCATCAATATTCTAAACATTTAACAGTTTATTCCTTGGGTATGTTACAGTAATAACGGAAGACGACTTAAATGATGTCTACTTAACAACGATGTGCAGATTCAGACAAAGTTAAAGTAGAAGAACTGATTAAGCTGCTTTGAAAGTGCACTTATGCACTAGAAACAACTTAAGAAATGTTTTAGATATATGTTTATTGTATAAAGTTTTACTGAAAACAATCTTCTGAAATGTATTTACGTGGTTTTAAAGATTAAACAAGTCAAATCTGAGATTTTTGAGATGAAATATTTTTAATCTTAACATGAAAATCACTTTTCACACAGACTACTCAAAACAAACACTCAATATTTTCACAGACAAATTCTTTTTTTTTTAGTTTATTTAAAATACTTCGAAAAAAAAATAAGGATTTTTTTTATGTGAAAGACTTGTAATGTTTACTGAAAGCCTGCCAAATTTTGTGAAGATATACATACTATATTAAAAGTTAGTAATATCAAATCTATAAATACTTCATACGAGTACAGAGAGGTCATGTGGTCAGTCAATTTGACCGAACCCGTGTTGAGAGAGTTAACTCATAAGTTGATAAAATTATCCATTTTACATTTGTCCCACTTTCTTTTAGAGTACAAGAAACTTGTGAATCAAATGTCAGAAACAATATTACCTATAACTACAATATCCAATACTCTAGATAACATGTAGAAACACTGTGTAAAACAGTTAATTACACTAACTTAAGAAACACTTAATAAAGTATTTTACCTTGACTTTTCTCTTCTGGGACATACTGAAAGGTGATGACAGATGCAAGTATATCAAATAAGAGCTGAAATAAAAGTAAGTTTTTTAGTTCATAAGATATCACTGATGAGCTTAGTCTTCTCTGAAAATCTCCTTAAAATAGCCTAAAAATTGTAGCAAAGCATGTACTCATGGAACAAGCTTTAACTATGTACACACAAACATGCAAATATATATGTGTATATGTACATAAAAATATGATCCCCTATAACCTGAGCACTTTTTGAAACGTTGATCTTTCTTCTTCAGGGGTAAACTGGGAATCATTGACGAAGAAAGGTCCATCTTTCGAAAGCAGTCGGGTTATAAGATATCCTATTTTTGTGTTAAATTAATTTCCTGAACCTACATGTTTTTCTAACATCATGATTATATATATATGTATGTATACACATATTAATTTCAAACATTTCATCAAAGAGTTTTTCACAATTGCCTATTTGCTTTGCCAATGGGTAGCAGAACATTAAAATTTTAAAAACTGGGCTCCGTGTCAAATAACTCGTGAATCATACACTGATGTGAAGAAGCTTGCATGATCCCTTAACTGGAAATCCCATAAAATTTCTGTGGTGGTGTAACATGTAGAGCACAAACGAGCTCCGTGCTTTGTGCATTGACAACAGTACATGCCGGTTACACCAGGGCCAGATTAAGGTTTAGTAGAGCTTCGAGGTCCAGGTAGTATTTGGAAATAATAATAATAACTCACTCTTGCTTCTATTCTGCTAGTTTTACAAACCATAATGTTTTTACTCGGGTGGCCCGTTGGGGCCTCTGTATGGACGGGGCACTAGTCAGCCTATGCATTAATCCGGTACTGGGCTACACGTGTGAGGCCTCTTTCTTTTTTAGTACTTTAAAGTTCACTTTAGACTGTTTCCTGGAATGTATTTCAGTGCTCTCTATAAGTCTGATTTATTTTTCAAAAACATATTTCCTGGAAGAAAGAATCCAAAATTTTTATCATCACTTTAAAAAAATAAAAAATAAAAGTAAAGACTTACAGTGGTGCTGACTGATTTACTAACAATATCCTGCACTGTATAGAAGTTTCCATCTTTTGATTTCAGTCGATTCTTACCCTGAAAAATAACTGAAACTGTCACTGATTTTTTGGTAAACAGGAAACAAAACTTACTTATTGATATTACCTTTCCACTGAAATCAGCAGTTTATCAAACAAGTAACAGTTATCATTATTAATGGTTTCTTATCAAAGACTCAATTAACTTTTTGTTTACTTATCATGTACCCTGTAGACAAATCTTATGAGAAACTTTACCAACAGTACAATACCAATAAATTGGTAATCAATCAACTCTTTGGATTCACTTCACTGCCACCAATCAGCTTTGTACACTTACAATTCTGATATGCATTAAAATTAACAGACTAAAGTTTGTTTACCCTTTTTCTTAAGTGAATAGAGGATAACCAGTAGTAGGGCTATTTAATTGTGTTGATCAGATATTTATACAGTAATTAGTAGACCTATACATAAACTGTTAATGCTTGGGAAGACAGAAAAATAGAGAAACAGCGTCTGGCCAGATTACTGTTACAAAAAATACCCAACTTCATAGTCTTTGAAAAAATGATATTAAATAAAAAATATATGAGTCATCTGGTTTCAAGTACTTAGTTAAGTCTTTACAGCCTTTGTTCTCAATAATTATAGTTAAAAATATTAATATTCTTTATAATTTCTTTTAAATATTCTAATTAATTTCAAGTTATTT
The DNA here is from genome assembly GCF_000517525.1 of Limulus polyphemus. Classification (NCBI taxonomy): domain Eukaryota; kingdom Metazoa; phylum Arthropoda; class Merostomata; order Xiphosura; family Limulidae; genus Limulus; species Limulus polyphemus. The sequence continues at coordinate 752,490 of NW_013665861.1, read as the reverse complement.
TTAGAATGCAATAAAAAGTTAAACTGGATTAATATGCTAAGTTTTTCAATTATACACTAGGTTTCTGATGTTATGCTCGGTTTTATCCCATTGATATAGTGTTGAACATTCTGGAGCTCTATTTCTTTGTATTAAAAGTGAAATCTTCTGTTATTTGTATTGGAAAATTATACATGACAATAATAAACAAAGTAACAATAAATTAATTAATACATTACTAAATAACATGTATAAAAATAGCAGTATGTTGCTGGTGGCCAGTTGTTTCCTCATAGTAAGAGATTCAAAATTAGAGACAACATTATGCTACTTTGATTGCTCATTGACAAACGTGCTGCAACAGGACTCCATAGTTGGAGGGAGGAGAGCACAAATGTTACCACTCTTCTTTTCCAATAAATACAAATTAATGTGCTTTTAACCTATTATAATAAAAACAGGTACTAAGTCTGCGTAGATATAGAAATAAGAGAAAAATATACCAATTAAACTAATTTTTAACTTACTAGTATCTGCAAGCGTGGTATCTTTTCTAATTTCTCCAAGAAATATTCACTCTGAAAAGGAAATATTAATTTTGATATAAAAACAAAAGTATTAGGTGTATTACTGAATGAATTAAACTAATCAAGATGAAATTAATCTAAAAACAACTAAAATAATATAAAGCTTGTACTTCTTTTACCTCCTGGTATTCCAGAAGTCCTAAGATGAAGGTAGTTTATGCATTAAATTCAAAATGAAACACTTGATAGTAATTATGAACATCAGACATTGTAAATTTTTTTCATTTTTTTGCTGCTTATGAAAGTTTATATAATAAATCAGCAGGTGCTGTGATTTGAAAAATCAATTAGCTTTTTGTTGTTAGTTTTTTTGTTAAAAATAATCAACAAAAACCAGACACAGCAAAATAATTGATTATTGTTAAGCCATATTTTTCTTGAATATAAGCTCAATATTTAAAATCTGATGCAAGGTGACATACACGTTAGCTTTAACAACCTTGGACTTCCATGTTTTGGTTT
>NW_013665861.1:748262-750462 GCF_000517525.1 Limulus polyphemus | reverse complement strand
TATAACGCCCCCACGGCTGAAAGGGCGAGCATGTTTGGTGGGATGCGGATTCGAACCCGCGACCCTCAGATTGTGAGTCGAGCGCCTTATCCACCTGGCCATGCCGGGCGCTTCTTGAATATAAGCTCAATATTTAAAATCTGATGCAAGGTGACATACACGTTAACCTTAACAACCTTGGACTTCCATGTTTTGGTTTTCACAAGTTACAATGACAAGACAATTTATTAATCTTCAGACGGTCTGACACAGACAAAAACCTTTATATTGCAGCATAATTTAAATATTTAATAATAGCAATCAACAGTTTTTCAATTGATGAATGGTCTCAATCCCTTTTCTTTAAGCTATAGTTTATTTAATACAAAAACAAACATTCATTATGGGCTGTAGCAATAATATTGAAACACTACAAACTAATGCGACATAAAAACAGCTGGTACTTTCTTATGGCTGTCATATTTATACCCTCTTCATGCCAAAACTCAACCAAAATCTTCCTCCAATGAAAACTAGAGTGTATGAAAGCTTTTCTTAAAACTTTTATAGTGATTTGAACATTAAACTCACCAGAGTGAAGCAGTGTTGTATTCTCTGTACGATACCCTCGTGGCCAAGGCCTTGAAGAGTCACCCAGAGTGGTAGACAGCTGAGTCTTCCATGAAGATTGAAGGAGCTTAGGCCAGCTGCATGCACTGATGTGGGTTCTCCTGCTTTGTACATGGTCTTATGCAGTTAAGGTATAAACTACTACTACTACTACCAACTTTTGTGATAAATTATACAGTTAAGTTTTAAATTCTGATATTGTAATAAATGAGAAGGTTCATTTTAGTTAACTGAAAAGACAGACTGTTAAATGTATTACACAGTGTATTGTATTATATATATATATATATAGTATTTATATGTGGGAAAGTTTGTTTGGTTTTACAGCTATCTGCTGTGTCCACCAAAGAGGAACTGAACACCAAATTTTAAACTTGCAAGTTGATAGACTTACCACTGAGAAAGTTTTCTTTCATTAACTTAAAAAACTGACTATTAAACGTATTATACAGTATACTGTATTATTTATGCTATTTAAATATGTGAGTATGTTTGTTTGAGTTAATAACACAGGCGGCACAGATTTTGAACTAGTAGCAAAGTGCTCCTTTGAATGTGGAATAGAATTGTACACATCTATCACTGCTTCATTTATGAATTCAATGATCATGTTAACACAGTAAATAAGATGCTCCCTCCACCCGGTTTAAATGTGTTTTGTCATCTATGACTTAAGAAACAAACTATTAAATGTATTATACAATGTATTGTATTACATATATTTTATAATGTGAGAAGTTATATTTTATTTAACTAAAGAAACAGTCTGTCAAGTGTTGTAAGGCACTTGAAGTTAAAATTCAATTTCTAAACTATAAGTGGAAATGAACGATGATAGCAATAGTTAAGGTGGTTGAATAACAAAATATGTGTGGTTTAAAAGTGACAAAGGTCAAGGATACAATATAGGAAAGGGAAGGAACACCTAACCAAGTGCCTAGGGCTAAGGTAACACTGTCTCCTATCCTTGCTGGCTGCAAATGAGAAAAACATAAAATACTGAAAACAACTATAGATAACAACATAAAAACAAACAATCTCCCCAAAACTTAATGAAAATAGTTGGTATTTCAAAAAGTGATAAACTTGAAAGCTTTGTTCTATTATCAATTGTTAAATTAACAGTAATTTGTTCTATTATCAATTGTTAAATTAACAGTAATTTGTTCTATTATCAATTGTTAAATTAACAGTAATTTGTTCTATTATCAATTGTTAAATTAACAGTAATTTGTTCTATTATCAATTGCTAAATAACAGTAATTTGTTCTATTATCAATTGCTAAATTAACAGTAATTTGTTCTATTATCAATTGCAAATTAACAGTAATCTGTTGTATTATTAATTGTTAAATTAACAGTAATTTGTTTTATTATCAATTGTTAAATTAACAGTAATTTGTTCTATTATCAATTGTTAAATTAACAGTAATTTGTTCTATTATCAATTGTTAAATAACAGTAATTTGTTCTATTATCAATTGTTAAATCAACAGTAATTTGTTTCTATTATCTAATTAGTTAAATTAACTAGTTAATTTGTTACTATTATACTAATTAGTTAAATAAACTAGTTATTTGTTCTATTTAG
>NW_013665861.1:740842-747262 GCF_000517525.1 Limulus polyphemus | reverse complement strand
AATTATACTAATTGTTAAATTAACAGTTAATTTGTTCTATTATCAATTAGTTAATAACAGTAATTTGTCTATTATACAATTGTTAAATAAACAGTAATTTGTTCTATTATCAATTGTTAAATTAACAGTAATTTGTTCTATTATCAATTGTTAAATTAACAGTAATTTGTTCTATTATCAATTGTTAAATAAACAGTAATTTGTTCTATTATTTGACAATGTGCTAGATTCAGCTATTTAGTCTTAAGCCACAAACATCTATGTGGCTGAAGTTGTCAAAAAGTATTAAATGTGTAGGTCGATAAACAATTTATCCTAACCACTACTCACAGTGTTTTATTGTGGAAGTATTGGATAAATTTCATGCTTAATAGTGCATTCTCGATAACCACTACTACACCATACTGTTGTGTGGAATTCTTGGGCCAATTTCACACTTTATAGTGTATTCTTAATAATAATTACTGCCTCATGTTGGTCCTGTGGAAGTGTTGCATCATTCTCAAACTTTGTGGGTTATTCTCAACAATTACTACGTTACCATGTTGTTTCTGAAGAAGTCTTGGGACTCTTTATGGTGTATTCACAACTAGTTCTGCATCATGTTTGCTTTTTTTTTGTTCTTTCTCAGAAGCACTATCTACCTATCTATCTTGGTAGTTATTTTAGGATTAGTAGAAAACCTAGGGTGTTCAGAAATTAATGTTATTTCTCTTTGCCCCCCTTCCCTGGCTTACGATAATTTTAGTGGATAAAATAGCAGTTTCTCTTTGCTGTTGATTTTCCCGTGGTTCAAGCATGAGGGAAAGCCGTGAAGAAGATCGAAAGAGTGGTTGCTTTCTTGATTATGAAATGAGTAAACCTTTTATGGAAAACATTCTAGAGGATATCTGTTCTCAGAAATGACCCTCATTTTCTATGTCTACATTAAAAGTTAATTGTATTGAATATTTTCTACAAAATTTTATTTTTCTTTACTTATCAATAAATTAGCATGTTTATATTTTCTCTTCATAACTTGTCGAACAAAATAAAACTTGTGATTCTTCAGAAAGCCCCCACCCCCCCAAAAAAGAAAACTGTTCATCGAGGTCAATCTCAATTTACTAATAAATATGTCATCCTATTTGGTATTTAATTCAACATATAGTTTAGGCCAAAGCAAAAAAATTTGATATTTTCAGGTAAAAACTAATTTCCTGACAAGTATCACATGGACAGGTCCACTAATAACAGCAGGTTTACTCAGGAAGTTATGACAGTAATTCAGAATCTGCTAACTTACACGAGTCTTAGTAGTACGTGTAAAATAATGAGACTGGAGAATGTTGGTAGAAATGAAAACAGCCTTGATTATTGAACAAACGAAAAGTAAACGTAGTGTATATACTTGTGTAGACAGAAAGACAGTCACTTCTACTAGTGAGTGTTTAACTCCACAGCTTTCTTTCTCTCAAAGTCTGTTGAACTAAATATGATTATTATTTTGGAGTAAGTCTATACTAAGCATTTCCTATTGGAATTCTGAATCAAGAACGTGTGCCTGAAGTATGAGGTGAGCTTCATTTCTTTGTCTAGCCAACAGCATCATTTCATAACCTTTTCACTCACAGCACTGGTTAGCTGTTACACGTAATTGCAAAAAATATTACAGTGCTAATCTTTTTAACCTGGATGTTATAAATTACTGCAATATCCTCTTGGGCAGAATAGATATTATCTGCTATATAACACAAGGAAATCTCAATGACTTTCTGGACCATGTAATTATGCTAAAACTGCGTAAAAACCAAATAAGCAAAAATATTTTTAAATTCCAATATCACTAAAGCTGGTAGGAAACATTTCATATGCCTGCATATTATGTCAGTAGTTTCCATAGTTCCATTAATTTGAAACATTAAAACTGTCTGATACAAGTTTAGTAACAGGCAAAAATTACTCAACCCACAAAGAATATTCCAAATAAACACCTAATCTTTGAAGAAACTTCAGAAGTCCATGGAAGTTAATGTAACATGAACCCTCTGTTTCTGATCTACAGTTCATGAAGTTTGAGAAACTGTTGTATAATTGCAGAAGAACACAATCACACTGTTAGTAAATCAATGTATATTCAGTAAATAAGTAGACAATTCCATCAGAACTGGTAAATAGTATCTTGAATTACTTCTCCCCAAAGTATAAGAAATTTTAAGAAAGTACACATTAGATCCATTTAGCAATGGATTAGTTAAAACTAAAAAACTCTTCCAAACAAATATTATCCTTCCATGAACACCTAGTGACTCAATAAACTTTATTAACCATTATCCATAAAAGTATAAATACTAAAAATTAATACATATTTATTTATCTTTATGAGCAGAAAAATACTGTCCACTAAACACCTACCAGATTGGGTACTGATACGAGGCACAATCCAGCAAGACCATGGCCATCGATATGCAACCACATGTCATGTGTTTTACACAATTCCTGAAGCCTCTGCAAGTTGTCTACATGTCCAACTACAGGGGTCCCAACATGGCCCACAATAAGTAGGGGTGTACGTTGAGCTGCAAGATCTTGCTGAATGAGTTTCTCCAAGGCCGCTATATCCTAGAAATAAATAGTGTGTGTGTGTGTGTGTATATCTTTGGAAACATTCTAGAATACTAAAATGTCATGACTATAATGCAATAAATCCTCTAAATTATGTAACAAGAGGATAATGGGGGCATCGTAAACAATGAATTACGGGATTAAATACTTATCTTAATTTCTTTAGCTTATCATTGATTTTTTGATAAATTTTCAGATTCTCACTTTTATGCTCCAATAAATCAAAAACTATTATTCCTGAAAAATACAGTAAAGTATATTTAAATTTCAAAAGTTAAGGTCATAAAGGTTTCATAACACATTACTTTCCCAAGAACCTGATCTATCAATTTGTCAGACTCCAGTCTTATAGAACATAAACTACAGAAAGAAAAACTAGAAAACTTGATACAAGCTTTCTAAAGATTATGTAGTTATAATGTAAAAAAAAACAAATTTCATTATATTCAGTATATTTAGCTCTTAAATTTTATGAAATTTTGTTATTAAACACTGCATTTATAAATATAAATGCTTTCTTTTGCCTTAGACTTCTGTTTGTTTCTTTTTTTTTATTAGCCTAAAATCTCAAAAAAGTGTCCAACAGTTTTGTCAGATCTTATTTCAATAACACAACACAAAATGTACAGAAATTTGTAATGGTCACTGGCCTATAACAATGTAAAAAACTGTAACAAAATATGAAATAAGCAAAATTGTGAATTATTTATCATTGATCAATTTAAAAAACCAATAAATTTTAACTTTTATTTTACTTGTAGTTGTGTCTGTGCACTGAAGCAATTATGTAACCCAATAACAGCAAATACTGCTTGGTCGATAATGGCGTATATTCGGGGATTACTGCATGCTTCTATAAGCCTGCATACTTTTGATTCTTAAGTGTCTTTACCTGAATTCTTGTTGTAGAGAAATATTTCTGTAGCTTTCAAAAGATATAACATAAATCCATTATCAGCAACAAGAAAAAGTCTCCAGAAACTATAATTCCTAGGTCTGTAATTACCTGGGAACTATTTATAAAAAAAGTACGTTTGCCTGTTAAATGTGACTTTATCAGAATACTTCTTCAGAACTTGTAGAAGTAGAAATAATGTATTATAAATAATTGGTTAGTACCTTACATTATTTTGATGCTGAGGGCATTCCCTTTTTCATCGTTTTTTGCTGGAAGATATTTACATCATCAAACCTGAGATACATACCCATTTGTAAAGACTTTCTGAAAGGGTTACAGGGATTTGAGTTCACCAAACAAAATTATAGTTCAGCTTAAGTTGCCTCTAGAAGCTTGAGAAATGTTTCATTTTCTTTAAAATTCTACATACTTTATTGGAATACATCAATGCAGGCCATTATGACAATAAATATAAAACAGAGAATTCAACCCCCCCCCCCCCCTTACAGGTGCTAGAAAAATTAAATTTTATACATTTTTCAACTTTCGGTTGCAAGAGTATCTACCAATTATAAAACGTTTTTTTATCATTTCTTGCACTATTTACCAGCTCAAAGTTAATGAAATAGGTTAGAATTATATCTTTTTAAATGCATTTTCAATACTGAGTTGTAAATGTGTACCCAGAGTTAAGCAAAGTTTCTGTGGACCTCAACAAAATTTTCAGAAAATATATTATCTAATACAAGATTCAAGTTAAAGAAATTATGAAATAAAAATGTTTAAAATTGCCGTAAGGCAAAGTAAAATAGTCGGCAAGCTACCACTGCTTTTTAAAAATGCACCTACCATTTTGAACTGGGATCCAAACACTGTGTTGCATGGTACAGTCACGAGACAGGTGAGTGGCAGTCCTAACTGTTGAACAAGAAAAACATTAATGCTCAATAGCCTACATGGTTTACTCATACAATCTATGACACTATAAAATCTGGATCATGAAACCTACATTAATCTGTGTGAGTTAATAGCAACACTAAATAAGTACCAATTTCACTCTCGAGGTGTTTCAGTGTATGTATTGAACTATGAAGGTAAAATGTTTGGTCCAATGTTAATGTAAGTTACCAAAAATTTAGAAAAAAATTCAATTTCTACAGACAAACTGTTAGTTACTTTATCATTATTTAAATGTTAAAAATTCTTGAAAAAATACATAAATTTACCAATTATTTTTTAATGAAAACCATAAATAAGGCTATACAAAAAAAAACAAACTAAATCCATTAAACCAAACTTATAAGGCAACAAAATTAACAAAATATAAAAAAAACAAATGGAAAAGGAACAAAAACTAACCCCACAAAATAACTAACAGTGTAAGGAAAAACTATTATCAATATATCAAAATACAAACACAAGAGAAACAAAAACAATTCCACTAAACCACCAATATTTTAAGGCAGTATAATTAATGATATATTAACATGTCCCTCAGGAGCCAAAGGGTGTCTTTACACTACAATTTGTTGAATATTAAAATTAAGTTCAACCCAAAAACTCCCAAAAAGGGTGGTTTTGGACGTGTCTTTTCAAGACAAGTTTTCATTGGTGAATTGATAAATTTCTCAGTTAAATACAGCATCCTCAAGTCTCCATACTAGCTAGTACTAAGGTACTTGCAGGGAGTAAATTCAGTATATATCAATAAAGCCACATTCTCAGCAAATTAATTAAGCAACTGCCAACCTTTTATGCTTCTGTTATCACCTAATATTTAGCTTTCAACTGAGACACGAACTATTTCATCTGCGAATCGATAGGAAAGGTCAAAGCATCACGATGGTCAGCAGTAGGATGAGCAGACAGAAACACTTTGAAAGCAGTTACAGGCATAATATTGTACTCATCTTGCTGCACAATATCTACCAATGTAGCTCTAAACAATTCCTGAATACCTCTGTATGTTATTTGGAGACTTCATGCTTCTTATGCTTGGCTGTTCAGCTTGTGATGCATTGATGAATTTCAGTCACCTTACCATTTCAAATCACTTTTCACAGCCCCAATGCTAAAAACAAGTTCAGTTAAAATTAAAACAAACTGGACTGGGTAGGGTTTTTTCAATAGAAATGTCCCCTACTGGCTCATGAGGGGGCCTATAAAATATAAACAAAAAGAAAAACTAATCCACTAAACCAGTAACATCATAAATCAACACAACTAACAATATATTAAAATACAAACACAAAAGAAACAAAACTAATCCACTAAACCAGTAACATTATAAATCAACACAACTAACAATACATTAAAATACAAACACAAAAGAAACAAAACTAATCCACAAAACCAGTAACATTATAAAGTAACACGATTAACAATATATTAAAATACCAACACAAAAGAAACAAAAACTAATCCATTAAACCAGCAACATTATAAAGTAGCATATTAACAATATATTAAAATACAAACACAAAAGAAACAAAACTAATCCACTAAATCAGCAACATTATAAAGCAACATATTAAAATACAAACACAAAATAAACAAAACTAATCCACTAAACCAGCAACATTATAAAGTAACACAATTAACAATATATTAAAATACAAACACAAAAACCACTAAACCCAGTAACATTATAAAGTAACACAACTAACAATACATTAAAATACCAACACAAAAGAAACAAAAACTAATCCATTAAACCAGCAACATTATAAAGTAGCATATTAACAATATATTAAAATACAAACACAAAAGAAACAAAAACTAATCCATTAAACCAGCAACATTATAAAGTAGCATATTAACAATATATTAAAATACAAACACAAAAGAAACAAAAACTAATCCATTAAACCAGCAACATTATAAAGTAGCATATTAACAATATATTAAAATACCAACAT
>NW_013665861.1:733890-739987 GCF_000517525.1 Limulus polyphemus | reverse complement strand
AACATCATGAAAATTAAACCTTATTTTCAATAAGCAATCCTGAAAAATATTTGGGGGTGCTTAACTTTTTTCCAGGTGTATATATATATAAACCCCTATCCCACATGATGCTGATAGTTTAATGCTATGTACCCTCTTTACAATGCTAACTTCATTCTGTATATTATTTTTATAAAACTGATTCCTTCAACTTATAATCTACCATTTTTATTAAGCCTCTCAGATAGTCAGTGTGATCCTTAAATACATTTTATTACATAGTTCTCAGTGTAGATGAAAATACACTAATCATGATGAGGAATGGAATGAAGATAGATACAAGTTGAAGACAATATGTGAAAGTCTTGTAATCATGCTTGAGTTACCAAAAGAATCTGAGGTAATACTGTTACGTGTATGATTACCTAGTAACACTGATTTTGTTAGTCAAGTTAGGAACATTTCTATTCACATAGCCTAGTCCAAAAATGCAAGAGGTCATTGTAGTTTGTGTTCTCTATTAAAGATTGAATATGCAAATTAAAAAAAACAGATTCAGACATATACTTAGCTTATAATTAGTGATAAGTATCCATAAACAATACTAATATTTTACATGATAAAGAAATACAAGTTGAGGGTGCAGTATCCAGTTGATGAGCAGTATTCTGAGGCTTGATTTGATAAGTTACTAGTGCATACCTGAGAACACAAGTAGTGCCCAAGGCCTATTCTTGCTGCAGCGCTGATGTAAATGACAGGAGGTCGAGTGTAAAGAGCCTCATAACCATCGGCAGCATACTTGGGATACTTTACGTAGAGCACCATCCGACAAACCTTTAACAAACCTTGTCTTCCATCATCATGAAAGTATGCAGAGAACTCAAACAACCTAAATATCATACAGACAGACACCTCAGATCAAAACTATTGCTTAAAAAGTTCAAAGATTAAACTAGTATATAGCTAGAGACTAAATATTGGCCCTGATCCCACCTGAAATGGCAATTAGGAAAATCCACCCCTGTTTTAGAACACACTGCAATGACAAGTAAAAGAAGAGAGAAACAATTTATTTCCTGTTTGTAGACCAATATTTTCTTCTTTTCTATGTGTGTGAACATAATATTTCCCCCATGACTCGACAAATGTTGAATCAGAAAAAAAACAGGTATATAAGTTCCTGAAAGTGTCATACACAAACTCACAAAGATATATTCCTGAGGTTACCATTCACCCTAATTTTAACTTATTTCAAATTTAAAATCTAAGTGATAACACATTTTTGAATTAATTTCATAACAGATAGCATGGTGTAAAATTAATGTGTGCACAGTGCCAAATGCTCTTAAAAAAACAAATATGACCCGTAAAAATTTAAAAGAATATGCTCTAATGGTACAAAATATTTTTTTCAACAACTGTCTCATATTAGATAAAACAACATTATCATTCTTAGACAGTATTAAGGGGAGTGTACTGTGAAAGCAAGACAAGACTTCGTATTTTTTGTACCAAGAAATCATTCTTTCATCACCCAAAACTATTTCAATTGCTGGGTTTCTTTTACTTATATTGCGTATTAAATTGCATATCATTTGGCTGATATTGACAATCACTGTTTGACCATGATTTGAATCTGTGCTGAGCATATACAGAAAATTAATGCATATGTGTATCTACTTTTATAATTATGTGTGTTTGTGTGTGTATATATATACATATATATTTTTTTCTGTAATCATTATTAATACTGTTATTATTACTTGCCTCATACTGTATCTAAGCCTAAACTTAATTACCAGTAGCAGCAATAACTTAAAATAATGCATATGTTCTAGAATCAATTACTACACCTAAATGTAGGGTTTAGCAATATAAATCAAAACTTGAAAGTTGGAGATCTAAATTATAGAACATTTTACGTTTATTATTATTGTTACAGAAGAAATATTGCTTCCCATTAGTGTATAACAATTGATAAGTAGTCTTCAAATTGATATTTAAACTCCAATAGCAATTACATACAAGTCTATATATAGGCTAGCCTAGTAACACTAAGGTTTCAGTCATGTAATGGTAAATAACAAATAAACACAATAAAAGATAATATTGAGCATCTGTTTTGAATGTTGATATATTCGAAAATAAAAAAATACCAAATGCTTCTTTGGAAGGGGGGTAATCTTTTTCCCATCACCCAAAAATCTCTTGTGGCACCTAAATAATTTTATGAGTGTGTTCAGGTGGCACGTTAAAAAAGACATTTATTACCTAACCTTAAAATTTCTAACTTTTACGTTTTAGTTACTTTCATTAAATAATATGCCACAAGAAATTTAGCATTCAATGCCATAGCACAGTACCCTTACTTTTTCTCACAATGTTAGTTTTTAAATAAAATTCATGTAGTTTTCAAATATAACATAACATAATATTTTGGGAAAACATGGGACCTATTGGTCCATCTCGGCTGTTCCATCCTCAAAACTAAATTAAAATTATTAAAAAAATAAAATTAAAAAATTTTAAACTCAGCCCTTTTCGTTCATATACTTATCAAGCTTTTTCTTAAACTCACTTAAATTTACTACCTCTACAACATCTGAAGGCAACCAATTATACATTTTAAGGAACAATATACATATTAAGCACTAGAATAGAATGTCCCCAACAGACAATAATTTAACTAGCTTTCCAACTAAGCTATAAATAGGTTAAAAAAAGTTCCATTAGCTGCTTGGAGTGGAACAATCACAGAAAAAGAATCTAAGGCCAACGGTCCACCGAAAAATAACTGTAATAAGATTTTTAGAGAGAAAAAAAAGCTCTTTCTATTGTTTTATTTTACATTATATTTTTAAAATGAGCTCACCAGTACTTAACAGTTTCATTTAAAAGTTTTTAATAGCCAAAGTCTCTCTTATACATTACACAAAGTCATTTTCAGCAGTCCCCATGATCTTGAACTGCTTCTTTGTTACCGTAGTATCACTACCTTCTAACACGTATTTAAGAATGTTAGACACCTCCACAATCATCTTTACTTGATGAACATGGTTATAACCAGTTTATAAAGATAGTGGTCTGCTTGAAAAGCTATGAAAATATTGGAGGAGCTTGTCTAGTGGGTTTGACAAATTTATTGATATCTCAGCAAATCGAAGTGTTTTGGTTGCCTATCATTATCTATAGTTTTTATGTTTCTAATTTGTTGGATACTCTGAAAGCCATACAAGGGCAGCTAGAAAATCTAAAAAGGAGAATTCAGAGTGGAAATACATCACATGACACAGAGAAGTGGAAACTGAGAATTTATTTAAAACTTCCTTTGGAAATTTAAAGTTGGTTTACAATTCAAAATGTTATCAATGTTTTGATGCCAATTTTAGTAACTTACATTTGTAATAAATTTGATTAAATTTCATATATAAATCTGTAAAAGGGCATGACATGTGCACTTTGCTCCAGTCATACTAAAAGAGTCAATCAAAAGTTAATGATCAAAAGATCCCTAAAAAGTTTTACTTTGTAAAACCTCATCAAAACAGACTGTAGGTTAGATCAAAAGATCCTTAAAAAAATTTACTTTGCAAAACCTCACCAAAACAGACTGTAGGTTAGATCAAAAGATCCTTAAAAAAATTTACTTTGCAAAACCTCACCAAAACAGAGCGTGTGGTAGATCAAAAGATCCCTAGAAAGTTTTACTTTGCAAAACCTCACCAATACAGAGCGTGTGGTACATAAAAAGATCCCTAGAAAGTTTTACTTTGCAAAACCTCACCAAAACAGACCCTAGAGTAGATCAAAAGATACCTAAAAGGTTTTTCTTTGCAAAACCTCACCAAAACAGATCATGTGGTAGATCAAAAGATCCCTAAAAAGTTTTACCTTGTAAAACCTCATCAAAACAGACTGTAGGTTAGATCAAAGGATCCTTAAAAAATTTTCTTTGCAAAACCTCACCAAAACAGACTGTAGGGTAGATCAAAATATCCCTAAAAAGTTTTACTTTGCAAAACCTCACCAAAACAGAGCGTGTGGTAGATCAAAAGATCCCTAGAAAGTTTTACTTTGCAAAACCTCACCAAAACAGACCCTAGAGTAGATCAAAAGATCCCTAGAAAGTTTTACTTTGCTAAACCTCACCAAACAGACTGTGTGGTAGATCAAAAGATCCCTAAAAGATTTTAGTTTGTAAAACCTCACCGAAATCAATTTAGGGTAGTTCCAATGACCAATAAAAAGTTTCAATCTACAAAATTTCACCCAAAAAGTGGGATAAATCAAAACATCATCATCAAGTTTTGTTTAACAAAACTCTGTCCAAATAAATTATGAAGAAAATCAAAAGACCACTAAAAAGTTTCACCCTGCAAAAAAAAGAAATAAAATAAGGAAACTTGCATTCAAGGCAAAACAAATAAAGAACAATAATAACTCTGCTGGGCCAAATCAAACCAGGCACAATTGTTTCCTTTACGAAGCTTTGTTACATTAGTTAATTAGACATCATCAATAGTAGGTGAAACAACAGTAACTAACAAAACTGAAAAACGTGTCAAATGTTTAAACAACCTCTCTGTGATAATTTACTCTCAAAGTTCATGCACATAATTTTCCTGAAATAACTTCTATTTTATTCTCTGTAGGCTAACTTCAAATTCCATGTTATTATTTCAAGTAAAACCTAAATCAGCTGTAAAACTGGATTACCCACTTCTAAGTTTGTAATGTAGGTGATTTTTGATATTTATGTGAATGTTAACGGGATTGGTCCAATGGTTTGACCCCATACTGAAGAGGTAATGATGACTACAACTCCAAATTTACAAAGTGTAAGTTCACAAAATGTGGCAAGTTTTTAGTAACCAATACAAGTCTGCTGTAAACAATAATATCAGATGTGTTATATAAAATTGTCTGTGAAATGACAAAGTCAGTCTGATTTAAGACTATGAATGCAAAGTGGTATTAATGTGATTAATAAATATACTTCTGTCTACCATACAGTTCGCAAATTGCATTTGTATAACCTCTGCATCCTCCTAAATGCATATCTAGTTTCTTTCAGTATCCCTGTACACTGTATTTGGTATTTTCTCCAATCTAATATAAACTGTTGCAAAATAAGCAATGTAGGAAAACATGAAAATTTGATAACTCTGACATCAAATTATAATACCATGTTGAATGACACTCTGTACAAAGTCAGGGCATACACACTTTGACCCCTACCCATGCACACAGTGTTAAACCCTTGAATTTTCCACATGGATAAAAGCAGAAATAAATGAAAACTATGCAATGCTATTCACACTTTCTAAGTGGTTTTATCAGCCTATTCACTTATAACCTTCTCAAAATACTTCAAGGAATACTTTTCTGAAAAAAATCTATTACACTTTCTCATTGTCTATATTTCTAAATGTTTACAAGCAGCTTTCAAATAACTACATTACTATGTAAAAAATGAAATATGATTTACTTCATAGCATCTTACAACTTTTTACTCCAAATTTCTTATATATAAACTTTTTTACATTATATTACAATGTTGGTTTATTGTATCCAATGTCTTTATATTTTGAGTATTTGCTGTACTATGCAAGTCTTTCTCAAACACTTGTTAGAAAATGTATGCCTGCTAGTTTTCAAATTTATCACAAAATGGCATGCACAAGTACAATGATTATTAGCTGTTTCTGGTTGTAAATTCAAGTAAAGAAACCATAAGTTGCCTGGTAGTTGTTTACTGATTGACTTGTATTCAATATTATATTCAAATCCATACGATGTTGTAAAATTAACCCTTTCGATACAGGTCACAGGTGAAAGGCCGTGACATCTCGTTTGTTGACTCACATTTAAAAATTTATTGAACTACTATTTCATGAATTATTTATGTCAATAAGTCTGGTATCAAACAGTAGATTATAATTCAAATTTTAGAACTATACATTACTCAATTTGTTAATTTAAAAGTAAATATTAAAAAACACAGCTAAACATCGATATTTGTGTGTCACGTGGTATGTTGAATGCAGCACTGGTTCATATTAGATGTTTGTGAAATCAAAATACTAAGTCTATAGTTTCATACGAATAAGAAACT
>NW_013665861.1:731387-733003 GCF_000517525.1 Limulus polyphemus | reverse complement strand
TTTTCTTAAGAAATACTTGATAACTATCCAGACATTATAAAGATTTTGCATGTGAAATTTTGAAATTTTGTGATGCATAAAAGTATTTTTAATGTTAAGATGAAAATTACTTTGCATGATAAATAAGCAAGATGTGAAAAGAAAAAAAAAAGACATGACAGAAACATTGCTTTACAAACTTTAAGACTTAATAAAAAAATTAAATATTTTGCACATGAAAGCATTGTAATGTTTACTGATAAACTGCCAACTTTTGTTAACAATCGCTTAATAATTTAAAAGTTAGAGCATGAAAACTATAACAAGCCCACAATGGTTATGAGGTTGGTCCCAGGGACTGACTCCGGGTTGAAATAGTTAAGGCATTCATAAAATTTGCAAATATAGAGATATAGTTGAGATATAGTTTTAAAAAACATACACAAGTAACATAATCTGACAGTAACCAATGAGATAAGAACAAAATTTGGATTAAAACTTACCCTAATTTACACTGAGGGGTAACAAGGACTATAAGGCCAGTGATGCACTCAATCACAATATATTATTCACTCAGAGCAGCAACTTAAATTAATATTGGTTGCAACCGAAATGAAACCAATATCTATTTAGGCCTAAATTAAATTTTTCAAGTTAGCTTATAAATATTTAAAAAAATGCAAAACTTTATAATTTATAGTAAAAGTGAAAAGAAGTGAAGTGGTACATTAGTAAATTGAAGTTTACCACATTCACAGGTCAATAATTAAACACAACAACACACCCTTATAACTGCTACTATCACACAACAAAAAGTCAAAATAGCCTGCAGTCTTAATCATATATAAAGTAAGAAACTTCCAAACAGTTACAAATAATTTAATTAATTAATTAGGTGACTAAACAATAAAGACAAAGCCAATCATGACTGCAAGATGGAGAGAGAAGTATCCTTTCGAGAACACTGTGTATCTCTTACCTGAACAGTCTTGAGAGCCAAAGAGTCGTATCAGACAAAATTCTTGTCACTACTTTTCTTAGAGTTCGTGTATCTAATGTTGAGATATAAGCTGCAAGCGTGTGGGACATCACAGCCATTTTCCCAATTTCATCAAGCTGCCTTAGGTGAACACTAAAAAACATACTGTCTTTTGAGGAACAGGTTACGAGCCTTCAAAACAATCTATATCACATAAAATGTTAATTAAAACAAAAGTTATTGTTAATATTCCTTATTAAATTTGATGATTTATGTTATTTGCAACCAATATGTTTCTGTAGCACATATTTAAAAATACTCTAAATTTACAAAAATAACTGTCTTTCAATTCTTCATTCAAATTACAACTTTTAAGGCACACAACACAGTAATTACATTGGTTTTTTTTCAAAGTGTAAAACTAGAAACAGTTGACCCACATTCATAAGTGAAGAAACAAACATTAGTCTACTGATATAAAATGAGGTTTCTTCAATATTTACAACATTGCAGATGTTGTGTATCTACCGTATTTTTCGAATATAAGACGCACCCTTATTTTGAAGACAAAGTTTTGGGGAAAAAAAAGCTACAGTCGCATTTGAAAGATTTTTATTGAACATTCAATTGAACTGAACTATGCATGCCTATTTAAATA
>NW_013665861.1:727813-730542 GCF_000517525.1 Limulus polyphemus | reverse complement strand
ATTTGATTTTTCTACTGATTAGTTTTTAAAATATAGATACAGCTACTCTTGATACCCAAGCTAAAACAAGTTCTTTGCTTGAACATAGCATGTCTCTGGCTGCGAGCAAAATCTGGAATGCACCTGAGTTGGAGGATTTAGTCTCCAGCCAATGGAGACTAGCCTCGAGGTGTTCAATGGTTTCAGATGCTTTTGGTGGTGGTGATGGAGGCTCTTCATTATCCTCTTCTTGTGGCTCGAGAACCGGTACACTTGCCTCCGTCGGTGCTATAGTTACGTTACGGACGATCTCGGAGTCTGTCGAGTGCTCATATGTTGGATATTCGTCGTCAACAGAGTGCCACTGGTGTAGCTCTTCTTCGCTCCATTCAGACAGCTTCTTTGTCTCGCGCACATCTTCCTCTGTAGAGCCGTACAAATCTGTCTCGTCATCATTATCTTCCGTAGTGGATTGTCATGATGAAAAGGCTAGCTCCCAGACCCTTCTCCCAGCATTTCTCTACATATGAAGAGCTGATTGGTGCCATGGCCTTCCCACCTAAGTGGGAAACTTCCTTCATGTTCAGGCTTTTCAGATAGGCTTCAAGCATTGTTGAAGGATTTAGTGAAAAAAAAACGTTTGAAATGCATTTACAAGGTTTTAGGGATTACAGAAAGGAAATTTGAGAATTTTTAGATGATGAAAAGTATTTTTAATTTTGACACTCAGACTAGTTAAAAAAATAATCGATATTTTAACGGACAAATTTAAGTAAAAAATCTGATTTTTTATGTGCAAAAGGCTTCTAATGTTTACTATAAGTCTACAAAATTTTGTAAAGATACACTTAAAATATTAAAAGTTATTAGTATATAAACTATAACGAGGTTATGGTTACGAGGTCGGTCCCAAGGACCAAGCCCGTGTTGAAAAAGTTATAATTAATGACCCATCGCGTTATATCTAAATTTGTGTTAAATCAGGGCGCATAAAATCGGGATTTCACTGTATTTGCATTATTTGCTGCAGATGTGCCAGTTACAAATGTTCCTTGTTCAAATTGGTTTTTCTACCTAAAATGACTTCAAACCTAAAAGTGGTCTTGTCTTGCACAAACCCAAGTGAGTATCTTGATGACAATTATATTGAAAGTCAATAAGGATTACTGAAATCTATATAAGCAAGAAACATCACTGGAAGTTTTTGTAAACTGAAAAAGTTTAAATAAATATGATATGTTAATTCCGGTTTTTCTTTCTGTTTATCTTTCTTTAAAAATTTTTGAATTACTTCACATGCAAGCATGTATCCAATTTTTGGTTACTCACATGTTCACTGTGTGCATTTTTAAAATACTCGTGTAACCTCTGCTCTTCATGATCAACGTGAGCAAAAATACACAGTGGCCCAAAAAAGCACTGTACCATTTGAATTAAACCTTATATTTCGGATAATAGACAAAAATAATTGTAGTTATTAATATTTTCTTCCTTACATATATTATGCTGCTTATTCACTGCTGTAAAACTAGCAACTCGTACACTTTTTGCTTTTTCAATGATGAATGCTCTGAATCGTCAGTTGGGTGCCCTCACAGTTAACAATATTTTCAGTAATTTCTCACCATTTTTATGGTTGACATAAATGTGCATAATTTTAGATATATAAATGGGGTAATAATAATAATCTATTTCATAATAATGACAATTATTTAAGATCGAATTTGGATATACATTTAATCTTAGAACTCATAATTTACTTTTTAAACAGATTTTCTACAGAAAAAATGTTCGCTTTTCAACTGAGTTTTGTTGCTTAAAGGATGAGATGATGTTATAGAGGCCCAAAGACATAGAACATGTAAAAGGAACACTCGATCAGTTTTTTTAAGAAATAAACTGCAAGTGATGATTGCTAATATTCTTAAATGTTTTTATTTGTTGTTTTGTTTATTAAAAAGCCTACTAAAAATAATTTGTGTTTTAATTTCTACTGTAACAACAATGATTCATTTGCAAAATTCCTTAATTCAAAGGTAATTAACTTGCCAGAAAGGGAACGTGTAAAAAACTAGTCAAAGAGGGCAAAAATAGAGGTGTTTTAGGATGTTAGGTCAACATTGGGTCAGTTTGAACAGTGATTTTCTTGAACCCTGATTTAGCGTGACCCCGCTTGTTTTGCAATGACATTTTATGGACCCCAACGATTGCGTTATAATGGGGCTACACTCTACTCAAATTCTTGGTAGACATCAATGTAATCTAAGACAAGTAGTTAGTCAGACTCCTCAAAGTTTGGTTTGCTATGACATCTGAAACATGAATGCCATCTGTTGAAAATTGTGATCAGTGGTAACGCTTTTGTGAATTTGTCATTGGCATTGCCATTGAATTGGCAAACTACTCGATATTTTCCATTCCATAATCGTTTAAAGATCTATCATCTTTGGGGTGCTTGCTAATGTTAAAAAATGTTTTTGCATACAGAAAAAAGCATTTTGTATAATATGTACACAAGTTTACGTTGATGGGACCACTGAGAGATGAGCAGTTAATCAGTTACCATATTTTTCGGTGTATAACACGCATTTTTTTACCCCAAAATTTGATGTCAAAATCTGCTTGCATCCTATACACCAAAGGTATGAATAATATATATGTATATATACGATATACACAAGCCATGTGTAAGTATATTTAAATAGGCATGCATAGTTCAGTTCAATTGAAGGTTCAATAAAAATCTTTCA
>NW_013665861.1:699678-727169 GCF_000517525.1 Limulus polyphemus | reverse complement strand
AAAAAAATCAAATAAATTAAAGTATAGATACAGCTACTCTTGATACCCAAGCTAAAACAAGTTCTAACTAATAAGTAGAAAAATCAAATAAATTAAAATATAGATACAGCTACTCTTGATACCCAAGCTAAAACAAGTTCTAACTAATCAGTAAAAAAATCAAATAAATTACCACATGATATTAAAATATAGATACAGCTACTCTTGATACCCAAGCTAAAACAAGTTCTAACTAATCAGTAGAAAAATCAAATAAATTAAAATATAGATACAGCTACTCTTGATACCCAAGCTAAAACACGTTCTAACTAATCAGTAGAAAAATCAAATAAATTAAAGTATAGATACAGCTACTCTTGAAGGTTTACAGTGATGTCAAAAGAACATTAGCTACAAAACCAAAACCTTTCATTTATTTTAAGGAATTTACTCTATCACTTTAGGAAAAGAGTAAACATTTCCTTCTATTTTAGTTATTTCTTTGGTCACTTGAAAATGGTGGAGTTTGATGCTCATTGAAAATTGAAGCAACTAATCATGTTTTTATACTGTGAATTACTTGTATAATAATTATACAGAGTGTATATTGGCTGGGTTTTCTTATTGTGCCTGGATGTGAGCATTCCACCTTGATTTAAAATATCAAAGAAAACAAACACGTAGTTATTAATTCATATATTTAAAAACTAACTACTTTGGAGTTGAAATTAATTGAATCAAAAAAAAAAGTTTGATTTACTTAACTACTTAAAAACCACTAGTTTTGACTTTTGGGTTGATTTCAGCTTTATGAATATCCAAATTTTTTTGTATAAGCATAATATAGCACATATAACCCTCTAGGAGAAAAGTCAAAATTACTTTCAATACAAGTAGTGCTGATTTGACATTGTAACTTTAAAAAAAAGTTTAGTTTTATCAGTTTTAGCTGATCACTGTTTCTCAATCTTGGTTGTCATTCATGAGTTTCCCGTTGTAGGCTTCCCTTTTCTTCCACCTCCTCCAGACCTAGATCTTTCGACCAATGTTTCTCTCCAGAAATCGGATGATCTGTTGGAGGACCATAACCTTTTGGGTCTATAGTCTTCTCAGATATCCCATTCTTACACTCTGTTGGAGCTTTGAGCTATTCAACAAGTTCCTAACCTTGTTACACCAATTTTGTGCTTTATTACTCACAGACAATTCAACTATTGTGACATATATCAACAGGCAAGGTTGGACTTGATGTCAAAGCCTTTGTTTGCCGTGATTTCTCTACTCCACGTCTTTCTCCGAGCTAGTATTTCATTGGTTGTGCCAATGATTTGGTCATCCTATGCTTGTTTTGCAACAGCAGTGCATCATCTTCTAATGTTTTACTGGTTTCCAGTTCTGGGTCCAGCATTTCTAGCAATAGATACTTTGAACTAGTCTTAGAACGTTTTTATCTGTATGTCTATCCCCTTGTTCATCTTCTTTCTTGGGTATTAGCCAAGATCAATAGGTCTCATTGTCAATTTCTTCTTTTTATCCCATGTTGACTATTTCACAATGGATTCCACTCTTTTCATCTGTCTCAGGTGGATCTTATTCCATTACATTTTTGGTACATCTTTAACAAACATATTTGTTTTCTAAAGATTCCTGGCTGACTGTTATGTAATCCTTTATTAGTGAAGATGACTTCTCTTCTTGGGTAGCATGAATGTTTTCACATTCTTGCAGATATTCCTAACTGGCAACTATATATCTGTCTAGTTGGTTTATCTTTAGGAGTTGTTTGGCTTCTCCAACTCCTCAACATCTTGCCTGATTTGTTTATGTATGAACAGGGTTTGTATGCTTCTCCTATATGTTAAAGAGCTGCTAGTCACACACTTTTGCTGAATACATTTTTTTCAGATTCTTAGACATCGTCATCAGTTGATTTTAAGTGTGCCTGGCTTCTCATTTTGAAACCTTCACAATTTGTTCACTCTACCATCATTCCCTGAAGACTTATTTTGTTAGTTGCTTTTGTTAGGATGTGATCAGACACTTTTGCCATTGATGTTACTTGTACTTTTTTTCTTTTACCAGGAAGGCTCTGTACTTATATCCTGATAGAGTCTTCCTACCAGAGATTTGGGCTGCAAGAGATGGTCACCAATGTTTGTTTGTTTTTTCCAATTGTTTTAGCTATTCTGAATGATCCCAATTTTCATTCTGAAGAATATTTTCAACGAAATTAACATCAGCCATTTATACCTTATGATGATTCTCACTTCCTAGATCTTACTCCACTCACATTCACAAACCAATGTCTTGATGTTCCCAACTACCATAAATGTGGATTTCAGGTTACACCTCATCATATTTGCCATTTGCCTATGACTTTGACCTCCTGGTCTCTGTACCCTTTAGCAGACATCTTAGGCCAGCATGACAATGAAGCTGCATTCTTTTTTGCTATTTTACCTTCATCACATCACTGTATCTTTAGTTTCAGAATCTTGTTTGCCGCCTGTAGTTATTCTCTAAGCTCGATGGAATCTGTATCTTGTAAGTTTTTCGACATTCTGCCCATTACTTACTGTTGACAATTGCCAAGGTTTTGGGGAATGTGAATAATTTTACTTCCAAACAAAAAGTACAAAACAAGAAAAACAAAATAATCAGGTATAGTTTATTCTTATGTATCAAGAATCTGTATTTATATCAACTTGCCCAGTCAAATACAAAGCAAGAAAAATATTAAGCACAGTCTATTGATATATATCAAGAACCTGTATTTATATTGACTTGCCCAGTCAACCACAAAACAAGAAAAATTAAATAATTAAGCACAGTCTATTGTTATATATCAAGAATCTGTATTTATAGTGACTTGTCCAGTCAGGACATTCATATGTTCATCTTCTGCATCTGTCCTAGGTAATCCAAGTATTTTTCTATATCATATCTGTTCATGACTCCAGGGGTATTTAGAATTATGAAATGATTACATTATATAACAAAAAACACATCTCTGGGCTGCTCCCCAATAACTAATCACTGAAGGACCAGGACGTGGTATTCCTCCTAAATATTTATGCTTGTGTCCTATTGTTGGCTCCAGAGATCCAATATTCCATTTTCACTCACAAAAAACCCCTTTGTCTGGATGAAAGGGTGTCCTGAGTGAGGAGGTACCCTGCTGAGACCGGTCCACTCCACTCCCCAGTCCAGTTCTCCAAGTTGTTTTGTTTCTGAATTCTACCGCATCTCTGCTTGGCTACACAATTTTTGTAGTCTATTATTACATTCTTGCACTGTAGCTTTTAGTTTTAATATTCATCAGTCCTCACCTCCATTACAATGCGAGTATGCTGGCTTTTAGTATTCACGAGGTAAGGCTACTTGATTTTAATTTTACATTTTCAGAATTAGAATTAACTTCAAACAGGTTTTTACCTCTGAAATACCTTCCCTCCATTCTTTTCACAAACAAATTTTCATTTAGAGTGAAACTTTCAATAAAACCTAAGTAATGGTGGAAAAGAAGATTTTATGTAAGAACCCCTGATAGTTGCATAATAAATCATGTGGAAGATGGATAATTATGGGTAAATAATGAATGCAGTGTATGAAGAGGGCATTTGAAAATTCTGAGTCACATGTTGAAAGCATGAGTTCAAATTAAACAAAAACAAACCAAGAGGTAGTAAGGTGTTTTAAAGTCTAATTCCAGGAATTAAATAAAACATTCTAATCAACAATTTAAAAAAAAACTTACTTATAACTTTGGTAGAGTTAAAAAATGAATTTAGTTGTATGCTAGTGATTGAACACAGCGCTGTGAAACCACATGTGATGTTTTTCAAATCAAACAAAGGTAAAATTTCCAGCTATATAAAATAAAATTTTTAGGGTAAAATATATGAAGAATGTTGGAAGATTTAAAAATCAGTAATTAAAATCTACAACAAAAGTAGCCATTTTTAATTGTTTCTTAAAAAAAAAAAAACATGTCACAATGAAATCTTGAATTTTCAGAGATGTGAATTTATACAAATCTCCACAACAAATAAAACAGATGTTATGTGATGACTGATGGAAGCTATAATATATAAAATTTTCTAATGGTATAGACAAATGGATACAAATAAACAACTCCAACAAACAATAATATTATCATTGTACCTTCTAGATTTCTCATTCGTTTTCTCTTCATCACTGCAGAGTACAAGTCCTTCTAAGAGATGTTCAATGTCATTAAATGGAAGACCACTGAAACAAAATATATGTGTACATATATGAATTTCAAATAAGAACTGTTGGTTACTAGTGCTACACAACTTTTAAAATGCATTAGTAAAAATAACTTGGTGAATTATAATGACTGGATTATGAAAAATTGATCACAGGGGGCATCACTTCATTCTATTTCACTTGCTACAAAGTTTACTACATAAGATCCTTATTTACCCCATGCAATCTACTTCCTACCTAAAATTATATCAAGATCAGTGAATTACACTGAATATGCTTAAATCTGTTCTAAGGTTATACTTTATGCCTTAAAATTGTTAACAAATGAATCACACTGAGATACAAATAAATCTGTTCTAAATTTGCACTTTATGCATTTAAAATTGTGGTTTAGAAACTCTAAATTCAGAAATTAAATCAAGATGAATTAATCATGTCTAAATCTGTACTAAGCTTATATTTTATTAAAATTGTATTTGGAATTTGACAATGAATGAATCCTATTGGGACATACCTACACCTTTTATACATTTGCACCTTATACATTTAAAATTATAATTTAGAAATTCTAAGTTTAGAAAGTTGATAAAGATTACTGCAACATGCCTAAATCTATAAAAGTTTCTACTTCATGCTTCAAAATTGTAGTTTTAGAAATTTCAATTTAGAAATAATATCTAGATGAATGAATCAGATCATAACATGCCTATATAAACACAAGGTTACATCAAGATGAATGAATCAGATTATAATATGCCTATATAAATACAAACTTATATTGAAAATTGTGGTTTAAGACTGTCTCTTAAATTTAGGAGTTACATGAAGATTGTAACAGTGCTACATTTATACATGATTGTAATTTATGTACTTAAAATTGTGGATTGGGAATTTTTAACTCAGAAATTACATCAATGTAAATTAATCACTTTGAGGCATGCTTTATTCTATACAAAAAATTCTATTTGATGCAATTTGTTTTAATAATTCTAAACATACCATGTTCTAGGATTTACCACAGTTCCCAGTGATAATGTTCATTTCATACTTGAAACAAAAACATTTCTTTACATACAATCACATGCCTTATGTATACACACACACGTTAGTGTGCCCTAAACAGAACCAAGCTCGCTATCAATAACACATGTAAATATAATGACATGTATCTCATAACAACGAAATACTGCTAACTTCAGACCCACATCAAACACATAAATTTGCTATTTTACTGCTAGATATAGCTAGTTCTTAATATATGTCTTATGCATTTGTATGAACATCTTACCTTGTTTGTAATGGGCCAGGTACACTTTTTGAAGCATCTTTTTTTGACTGTTCTTCCAATCCAGAATGGGGTCTGTAGAGTTTAAAAATACAAATATGCATATAAAACAATCTATGTTCAAGAAGCATAATAACTGAAAGGTTTACATTTTCCTATTTCTTTAGGCTTCTTACTATCAGAACCTTCTAAGCAGCTGATATTGTCTCATAGGGGAAATACTTACCTGAAATTCACATCAAGCTGGAAGGAATAGAAAGAATTAAAACCATCTGCCCCTTCTCAGTGCCCACCATTAAAGTGGGGTTTTCTGCAAGACTGCTTCAGCAATATATCTATATAATTTAAATGGTTGATTTTTGCCTCATCAAGAATGAGCCCATGATCATGTGCTAGTACTCATGATGATTACTGCTCCTGGAGCTTGTGTTGCCCTCTTATTGATGGAGGGCTACAGCATTATGATAATTACATCATAAGCTGCTGCAATACACATAGATGTGTAGGGATGGGAGTTTGTTCAAAGATTGTGGCCTGGGAGGAAGTTCCACGGCTGTTATGGGCCTGAGGTAATAGTTCATAGTGGTGAAGAGAGGTATCTATCTGAAATCTGTTTTCAGGTAAAGAAATTCTTAACTTCATATAAATACTTCTTCACAGAACCATCCATCCTACCTCCCCACTTCTGGTGTGTCTGTATGCCTTTTCAAAAATGAACTTTTGGTTTCTATACAATGCTCAAGGGGAGTTCTGTAAAATGTGGTGGTGTTTTGCCCCCTATATTATTGGAGGGCTTAAGTCTAATGCTAATTGCATCATATATTAACACAGAACATGTTATTACATGTAGGGTTGAGAGCTCTTTCAATGGCTGGTGTATATACAAAAACATTTTGGCACTAGCTAGTTTTTCTGTGGAGAGGTGAGGTATGGAAGATACTAATTCCAAAACATACTTACCTCCGCTCCCACGTTAGCTTTATCCTTATGAAGGGTTATATTCTTTGCCCATCTAAGCATTGGTATGAATTCTACCTTGTTTACTCCACTCTTTATAACCCACTATATCACCCCTAGCAATTTTAATCTTCTGACTCTCTCCACTTACATCAATGCACCTTCTATACTTGATCCATAAGTAAGCTCCCCATTATTCTTTCTTATTCACTTTTTCAAGACTGGTCAGATTATCAGACCTGAACACCAGCTATCATGGGGAGAAAGGGTGAGATAGTGTGAAAAGAGGTAAGTACTATTAGAAATCCATTTTCGGTATAGGAAAATGTAACTTCCGAAACACACTCACCTCTTCTTCCACTTTAGCTAGAACCCCACACTGACCAGGTGGAGAACAAGATCCACAAGAAAGCATCTGCATAGAAAAAGGGGTGTCCAAAATTGAAATATAATAAAGCACACTAGTGGGGGTCCACACTACGTCTGGAACATGTATGCTCTTCACCCAGATAAAGTGAAATCTAAATGCGGGTGGCAAATGCAAACCAGCTACAGAGTCAACACTTTTCATTATCATAAGATTAGTCAAGACCCCAATTACATAGATGAGGTTCCATGTCTCATCATTTGAACTATAGGGCTGTGGATGCAAAGCTAGATCCAAGGTGTAGTGGCTAGGGCATAGGACCGTAATATGATATAATTGTACAATAGAAATATGATATGAAGGGAACCCAACCTGAAAGTTACAGAATGTAGCATGTGAACCACCCAAATTATGCAGAGAAGGAAAGCAACACCTAAGTGAACAAGTCTTCCGCCCAACCTGAAGAAGTACAGAATGCAATAAACCGAACTCGGAATTATACAGCCAATTCACACCTCACACAACCTGAAGAAACAGAGATAATCCAGTCTGGGATTACAAACTGAAATCTTAACTCCTCAACCTGGAAGGCAAGGCAACACCTTCTGCCTCCATAATTATAAGGAAGATGTGGAACAAAGTTCAACTAATGGCTCAAGGGCATGATGCCCTGTGTGCAGTATTACAAGGAGTCAAGGACCCTCTTCCATGATCATGGAAAGTAACAGAATAACCAAAATAAATGGCCATGCTTAGACAACTGGATAGTGAAGTGTCATCTCTGAACTGGAATTATGAGTGGAATAAAGAGTACAAACATCACTCAGGAGGAATAGACCTCTCTCCATAACTCCAGCAACTGCAAACTGAGAGGGGTAAGTACTCTCCACTAGAAGAGAGGGAGGGGAACTTGTGTTGGGGAGTCCTGAGAAATGATGCTCTGAGGACAGTGCAATAGGTGAACTACTTTTCCTATTTTGAAAAGCAATCTAACCCCAATTTGTTCAATCCAGTGGTTAGCAGCGATGGGCAATGTCACTTTATGCTTTACTCATGATAGTCCATGAGTGGCAGTCCAGTACTGTATATTATATTTCATATAGAACAATTGTTCACCATCTGGAAAGCACCAAGGAAGTCTTATGGAACACCCCATCTCTACAGAGCTTGTTAATACCAAAATTTAATTAGTTTACTGGTAGCTAGTGCAGATTTGTAAAAACATACCTGAGCAGACAACACTCGCCACTGAGTGGGATCCAAATGAGAATGATAAGAAGATCCCTTAAAAGCCCAAAGAAAATGAACTTACTCACCTCTGTCACAATCAAGCTGGGGGTACATGTGTAGAACAGACACAGTGGGTTGCCAAAACCCATCCAAGAAGGAGACTGCTAAATCATGCAAATAGTATAATATAGAGGTGTTATGTGTGGTACAGGTGGCACAACTGAGCTGGCAAAGACATTGATACATGTCGAACTTGAATAAAAGGCCAGAGTAAGCTATCCAAACCAACTGACTAATCCAACTTGTCAAAGTGACAAGGAATAAGTTGTGTGATACTGAAGGATCCCAATGATTAAATAATCGGTGATGTGAACAACGAAACACTTCAGTGAATAACCCATAACATCAGAGAGCCCAAACAGGGCATAAAAGATGATCTGGATCTGAATGGTCATAGAATTGGAAAATGGAGGGAAGATGAATAGGAGAGAAAGTCTTATCTCCTTCCCTAGCTGCTGCAGTTTTAGGTAGAAAGGATCTTCCTGGATACAACAGAACACAGTTGGAATGGTACAGTGTCCTGTAAAAATGAAGCACAAACACATCTGAACATTAACACTCACTTGCCAATAACAGAAGAAAATAAGTTTTAGGTGAAAGATGATATAGTGAGCGTGACTACAAAGGTTCAAAAGGATGATGTGATAATGCATGAAGAACGACAGTGATATCCCAATTATAAACCTGGAAAAGGGCGACAAAGACGGATAACCCGAGATGAAATTCAAAAGTAATGACAAAACCAGGGACTTGAAAACTTTTCTTCTCTTAGAAAAATGAAAAGCAGCTGATAAGGCAGCTTTATACATGGCAACAGATGAAGGTACCAAACCTTTGTCAAAAAGAGAGAGAGAGATGTGGCACAGCGGGATGCAAAGGGTTAAACTCATGTCTGAGAGACCATTGATGATAAGTAAAACATTTCCTTTGATAAACTTCCAAAGAAGAATGCCAAATGAAACATGTTAATAAGGATATCTATCTCTGATGTCGTGCAATGGACTGCAAAAGCCAGGCATGAAGTCGAGGAACACAGACTGCTGGATGAAAAATGTCCGACTTTGGTGTGAATTAGTGACAAAATCTTGAAGAGCAGATGAATTGGAGGGAACACATAAATATGAAGACCCATCCAATCCTGGATGAGAGAAGCTATTTTCAAATCCAGAGGGTGAAATACTGGAGACCAGAAGGACAGGAGCTGTATATTCCAGTGTGTGGCAAAAGCATCAATCTGTGGTGTCTCTAGACAATAACAGATCCAATGACAAGATAATTGGTCCACCACTAGATTCATTACCCCTGTAACATGACAAGCAAGGAGAAGATTCACTTTTCAAAAACGGAGAGATCTGGAGTGAGTGCCTCCTTGCTTGGAAATGTACAAGACTATTGTGGAATTGTCCAAATGAAGTATTACCACCTTCCTTTGCAACAATTCAAGACCCTGAGCCAAAACTCGTTGAACAGCTAAAAGTTCTAAAAGACTGATGTGGAGAGAAGCTTTTTCAACTGTCCAAAGTCCCTTGAATTCCATATTGTCTATACAAGCACCACAGCCCTGAAGATAAGTATCTGTGAACAGATGTATCTCTGGTTATGGAGGTGGTAGAGGAACACTTACTGTTGTGTTGTCCCTGTTGTACAACCAGCTGAGATCCCAGAAAGAACCCAACATCCATTGGGTCTTCCTGAATGTAGATAAGTAGAAAAGAGTAAACAAAGACAACTGCTGATGAGCTACCTCAGCCCTAATTTCCAAAGGATGAGAAACTCTTCAAAAAACGTTTTTGTAGGAAGTACACCAAATGGAGATTCTTGAGATAAGTCTGATAGTCTAATTCCAGAAAATAAGGCATCCCAAGCAAGCAAATCCTAGAGAAACATGGTTAACTGAGCAACTGCTGAAGAAGAAATTGAGGCTCAGCAGAGGAAATGATTGAGCCAGCCAATAGGGTGCCACCAGAAAAACCCAAAAAGTAGCATCCCAAATAAGAGAGAAAACTCAAGGGGGGGGGGGGGGGGGTAAGTACAAAGTAAGAGATCAGACCATTCCTGACTGAATGCACCCACCAACAGTGCTAACATATGTGGAACAGGAGATCCAAACAAAGAAAGCTCAGCATTGCTGTAAGTGGCAAAGCCATTATTGTGAGGAGTGCCCAGATAAGAGCAAAGCTATTGAAAATCACAAGGATTGAGGAACCACCCAATAAAAGGGATTCCAAGAGAGGTTTCATTGCTCATGTAGAATCCACAGTAAAAGATGCATATGAGCACAAACTAAGGAGATAAGGAGTTCCAAGGAAGCTTCAGCTCAATTGTAAATCAAAGCATATGTGAAACCAGTCTAAAAAGATGAGGCATACTGGTAGCAGAGTGAAATTTAAACAAAAAAATTTTACAGGGGAAGATAGAAAAATATAATATTTTGAAGATAGGGCTGAATGAAGAAGGGACAGTAAAAAATAAGAAGAAATAGGAGAGAGAGAGGGGGGGGGGGTAAGTTCCAACCAAGAATTGAGAACAGAGATTAAAAACACACCAAGAAAACTAGAAATTTATCAGGTTTGATGAATGAAACCCACACAGGCAGCTTCCTAAAGAAGAAATTGAATATGGAGAGCAGATACAGCGAGAGAGAAATTAACTATCCAGCTGTTCCTGGGAAAGTGTACACTAAGGTCAGAGAAGGAAGCAGGCAAGCAAAGGTCTAGACCACTCGGATGAACACAGAGGAAGCCGAGGCAAGGCCAAACAAAAACACCCTAAACTGAAAATACACACCTGTGAAGAACAAAACAAAGAAAAATGTCTGGATGCCAGGGAAACAGAAAAATTAAGACATGTATGTGACACATCAACCTACATCATCCACAAAACATGAGTGAAAAACCCATAATGAGAATGATCTCACAGAAGGAACCCTGGAGAAGGAAGACCCAAGCCACCTCTTTACTGACACTGGGAAGAAACAGAATCCCACTGAGGGTGAAATAAAGTGGATGGTGAAATAACAGGAGGGACAAGTGGAAATGGAGTTATGGAGACTTGCTGAAACAACCCCAGTCTCCCAATAGGCAGGAATAAAGTCCACCACCTTGTGACAGAAAAAAAAAGTGCCATGCATAATGCATGTAATTTATAAGAGGGTAAAAGAACCCGAAATAAAACAGGATCCCGACCTAGGAGAACCCAACTTCATAGCAGCCACATCTGAAAAGCAACGCTGAAGTGGAAATGTGTGTCATTGTAGCAAAAAAAGAGACGACCATAACCAACAAAAACACAAATAATGAAACTTTAGAACCACCCCAACCAAAGGGAGGATAAAGCATAGATGATAGTGGAATAACAAAATAAGTGAATAGGAAAGTTCCAAGGTAGTGAAATGCAACCAAAGCAATAGGGTCCAAACCCCACATTGGAAGACAAGAAATCCAAAAGGTGTGAGGCAAATTATGGGAAGATGGAACAAGAAAAGCAAAAAACATGATACACCAACATATACAGGGGATAAAGCATTCCGACTCCCGAATGCAAGTGTACTTCAAAACAACCCATTATCTGGGTGAGATGTAAAAGCCAAAGAAGACCCAACAATTAATCCCCAAATAGGGCAAGGATAAAATGCAATGAAACAGGAGACAAAGACAAAAAACAACATACCTGAGAAAATAATGGCAACAAAGGGTGAAGGAATCATAGGTACCCCCCCCCCCCACACACACACACACAACAACACATGATGGAAAAACATATTCAGGAGGGTAAAAACAAACTGCCTTAGATCACATCCACCCATCCAGACACACCTAGGTGCTGGTATGACAGGCTACTCAACAGGTTATACAAAATGTTGCCAAAAATTGTACAATTCCCAACAGAACATAGCCATCATGCCCACAGCTAACAACTTTGCTATTGCCAAAGCAAACATGAACAGCAAATCTGTCATAGCAGCATCAGCAGTGGTAGTCATGACTACCCAGAACCATAAGTGCATAACTCACATTGTCGAAAATGAAAAAATAGGAAAGGGAGAGTATATATAGAAATTTAAATTGCGACTTTCCACTAAAAAAAAAGTAAAACTGCAGTGACTAAATGAGAAAACACTCAAAAGGAAAAAAAATTGGATATAATAACTAAATAGCAAACGAAACAAACAATAAGAATGCCAATCGAAAAGTGATTAACAGGTGCATTATTAGAAAAAGTGCTAGTTACAATAGTAGTAGTGTCACACTCCTATTGGTGGAGGGTTGTTGCATGATCGTTTACATGTAGATATGCAGAAAGAAGTGGGGATTACAAGGGTAGAGGCAAGTGAAACATTTGTATCGATAGAGGGCAGTATTAATCGAGAAAGCTTTAAGTGGGAGGAGGTGAGTTATGATATTGGAATTATATTTTATTGATCTTTCATCTGTCTGACTAACTTTACAGAAGCTGCAATGATAAGACGCATGTGCACTCATGTTACCGTATACAATAATATAAAATTGACCTTTACAAAGTGACCTGACTTGGCTTTGTTCTAATGGACCAGAACTGTGTAAATACAGACACATTTCACTTTTAATATATTACATATGTATATCTATTATTACTGATTACAAACAATTTCTTAAATTTCAGTTATTTTTCTTAAAATATAGGACAGTAAATAAAGAAATACAGAAAATAATGTTCTCTACTACTTATGATTGTAAAGAAGCTTGTACTTGCATGCCATACCTTGCACTGTGTCAAATTATCTAATTAAAGGATAAACATACAACAGGTTTAGATCAAGTGACACATTGTAAAACTAGAGGATGCCTTTGTAACATGTTCATATTGAATGACAACTTGTCTAATTAGAAGTTAAATTTATAACAGGTTTAGATCAAGTGAAAAGTTATAGGATTCAAAGAGGACTTTGTACGGAAACTGGTTCTCATACAGAATGAAGCTGTAGAGAAAGTGCAAGTTTTTCATGTATGGTACAAGGACATATTAATACAGAAAAGTAAATACAGATGTGCGAAATTCATAGTGGTCTCTTTGTATTGTTATGTTTAATTAATTGCTGTAAATAAAACCAGAAATCAAGGGAAAAAAAAAACTATACCACTTACATTAGCATATTCTGTAGAAAATTTGTTGCATCTTTAGCTAATTCTCCAATTTCTTCCATAACAGGTACGCTTGTGTCCTGAAAAATAAAAATAAAATTAAAAAACTCCAGCCACAGAGAAAGTTTTTATCTACTAAATATTTTTCAAGTTTTGACGAGTTGACAGAATCAAAATACTATATTCCTGTTAATTTTTGCTTTTAATTGTTAGGATTTACTTTTGGTTAGGATACAAGGCACTTTTGATTCTACATGTACTTCCTTTAAAATGAGTATTGTTCAATAACTAAAAAATCCATTCTAACATAGCAAAATACATATTTAAACTTTGAAAGTTTACAACAATTCTGGTGTAAAATCTGTAAAAAATTGAAAGTTAGAGAAATTTCCAGTCCAGGAATAGATAAAAATAGATACACAGGTTGTAGATATCATTGTCATTGTTCCAAAGTGGGGCTTTGAAGCTGTGGGGCTGTGTGTGTGGGAGGGGGGGGGGCAAAAAATAGGGCCGAAAACAAAGATGCTGAATTAATATTAATTCTAAATAAACAATAAGCCAATAAAAATTATGTTGAATTAATTATATGATACAGTATGTTGAAAGGAGATGTTACTGTTTTTATTACAGTTATAGGTTGGGGGTGCCTTAAACTTCTTTATTCACCTCAGACTAAAAACATTTGGAACCACTACCTTAGACTGCCATACTATTATAAATGATAATAATAATAAATCAAGACATACTACTTGAACATAACACATTAATGTACTAAGACAACCTGTCAAATAGAGTGAAACAGAGCAAGAAGCAACTGAACAACAACAAAACACTGGAAATAAAATGAAAATGACCAATGACAATTTGTCAACTATCAAGTTTGTTTTTGATTATGGCCAGATCTGACAAGTACAGGTCCTTGAAACCTTATAACTTAGTGAAATAGTGTGGTGGGTACTTGTTATGGTACTTAAATAAGAAATGAAATCCCCACCCACACTCGATGGGTGGACACTAAAGTTTTCCACCTGTCTGCTCCACTGAGATATTTATTAATGCTACATTACAAGCTTTATTAGTGAAACATGGCTTTGATTCCATAGCATCAGTTCATCAAAAGAAGAACCTGCAAAAATATGCCAAAGGTTTGGGTAGAGGTTTCTTAAAGAAAATGAGAAAATATAGTTATTGGCATAACTTCAAATCAAATCATTCACATTAAAATATACAGAAGTGGATTACTCATGTTACCAATATATAAACAAGTTCCTTACTACAGGAGGCTTACCTGGTATGTGATTTAGCATCTTTCGGGAAGCTAATATCTTTTTTCAATAGAGATTAATTAGCAAGGTGAATTCTGAACTATTTCCAGAATGGGAGAGCTGGGAGGGGATGAGATCATTTAATATTTTCATCTTTTCATTCTCACGGTAGAAATGTTTGGCCAAATTGCATAACACTAAAGCCAAACTTACTTTTGATATTAAGAAAAAATCATATAATTTTATTTAGATTTCGTGACATTACCTAATTTTTGTCGAGTCACTATTTTGGAAAATGCATTAAATATTTTCCTTTTTTATTATAACTTCAATTTTTTTTTCTTTGTTTGTACAGTTGATCAGAAATTTACATTCTATATTCAACAAATTTCAATTTCATTGATTTTCCATTAATGTATTTCTTTTCAAACTTAATTTTGCTGATTGCAGCAGTCACCACTTCTGGCTCTAAATTGTAAAAAACATTACATAAGCTGACAAAGATT
Organism: Limulus polyphemus; assembly: GCF_000517525.1. Classification (NCBI taxonomy): domain Eukaryota; kingdom Metazoa; phylum Arthropoda; class Merostomata; order Xiphosura; family Limulidae; genus Limulus; species Limulus polyphemus. Next base: position 712,167 of record NW_013665861.1, on the reverse strand, counting down.
TATCAAAGACCTAAGAACTGACTTTTCAAAATGGTGTCAGGTTAGGCTAGGTAACAATATTCTTGTTAACAGTATTCTTTGTCACAATCAATTTATATCAAATAAGTACACTTTGCTTTTAACAAATTATAAATTATTTTATTTATGTAAATTTTTTTAATATGATAAACTTGACAATAATATTCAATAAATAAGTCACTGGAATATTTTGTCATTGCTGCTATACTCTTCAAAGCTAATAAGGCTTACCTGATACTTTATCAAAGAAGAAACTGCTGTAACTTTTAAACAAAAAAAGCTTTAACATAAAAACATTATCAGGAACAAAAACAATATCTGAAGAAACTATAAACAAATTCCCAGGCATGTGTTTTTCTCTCTAAGTTTACTAAATTTTCCACTAAATTCAATTGTTTTTCTCTGCTTGAACTAGGTCTTATGGCTTTTCCAAGAAACCATAAATTACTTTTTTACACCGATTTATTCATTCTACATTGATGTAAATAAAACTCTATTGCAGTGATTCTCAACCAGGGGTAAATTTACCCCTTGGAGGTAAAAAAATTACATGGCAGGGGGTAAATAATTGATGTACCTGATGATTGAATAATAATTTAATTAAATTTCATTTTGTAAAATGTGTGTGTGAGAGAGAGAGAATGCTAAGAATGTGTGTGTGTGTGTGAGAGAGAGAGAGAGAATGCTAAGAATGTGTGTGTGTGTGTGAGAGAGAGAGAGAGAATGCTAAGAATGTGTGTGTGTGAGAGAGAGAGAGAATGAGAATGCTAAGAATGTGTGTGTGCTATTTTTGTGCAAAACCTGAATAATATTTTTTTTTTTCTGACCTTCTTGTTTTTCTGTCCCTTTATGATGGTTATGAAGTTTTTGTATGGAAGTAAGGGGGTAAATGGAGAAATACATCAAGCCGAGGGGGTTAATGATGGAGGAAAAGTTGAGAATCCCTGCTCTGTAACTATTTTGAAAGCTGAGTTTCATTAGCGATTGTTCATTCACCTGCTGAGATGTCATGAAAGGGTGGGAACTGAGAGCCTGTACTCATAAAATTTTAAAAGAAAATGAAAATACCAGAGAAATAAGACTTGGTAAAATGTATTCTAAAGGAATTATAGTTTCTTAGCAAATATAAACATATATTTTGGGATGGGTGGAAAAATTATAAAAACCATCTGTAAGTGTACACTGTTTATAGATGAGACTCCTTGAAGCTGTGCAGAAATATATTTTTTAAACTCATTTTCTTTCAAATTGAATTAATTAATTAAATGTTAAAAAATGACAAAATATCATTCTAAAATATTTTTGAAATATGCGTACAATTTTTTATTTTTTCTTTCAAACAATCCTATATATATTTGCCGCAGTTTGTCTTTACCCAATTATTAAAGAGGTTCCATTATTTCATCTTTATTAGATTATTTTATTTTATGTTTCTGGTATTAAGACGATCTTCGGCTCCAGTTTAAATGTTTCACCAGGTAGCAGAAGTAGACCATAAAACACAGCCCTATTGTCTGTTTCAGATTCACTCGGTCATGTAACTACAGGTTTTGGTTTCAGTTTCACTCGGCCATGTAACTACAGGTAGGTATTTGAAATTTGATATGTATGCATGCACTTGACACTCAGAGGTGCTCCTCTTTCTCAAAAGTGTTAAGGAATTGTGATAAATGTATTAGAGGATAGCAAAGTGATATACTGCCATTTTTTTTCTAGCACAAAGTTGCATAATAGGCTATCTGAGTTTTGTCCACTGCAAACTAAACATTTTAGCATTTAAATTCATAAATTTACTGTTGACACACCAGGGGGAGATGTTGTGGCAGAAAGCTAAATAAAAATAGTGACAAATGGGCTTTTCTTAGAACAGGATAATGTTACTGATGAAGTTACTTAATAACCTGATTTGGGACCATTATTGTTCATTATTTATGTTTATGATGACAACAGCTATTTTGTAAAGTAGTATTTCTAAATGTGTGATAATATCAAAATGCTGGGAAAAGCTGATTCTATTTGACATTTTTCTGTTGTTCAAAAGAACCTTAACAGTCCGTTTTCACTTGTACTTACAGATTCTTAGAACTTATGACTGAAATCAAAGAAGAATATGTAATATATATATCAATCACTCTACATCTACTATATCCAGTGTTGATAAAGCTGGATGGGCTATAACAGATATTGTAGTGGTCTAGGTGCTATTTATAACACGAATTACATGAACAACTGTTACAGTGTGAATTGTATTTATCATCATTTTTATTCAAGTCATTTACCAACCACAGTTAAAGTAAGGTTAATAAAACAATATTATTTATTTGATTTTTAACACCAGATTATTTATTATTCTTATTTTTACTTGAAATAACTTTACTCATCATCCAGAAACACCGTTGAACCAGCAAGCTAGTATTCGTGTCATTGGGAGAAAATTACATGAGAAATTCTAAAAACTTATAACTGAAAGCAAACAAGAATATGTAATACTATGTCAACCACGCTATATCTGCCATATCCTTATACACTTGTTTTTGTTTGTTTGTTGTTAAGCACAAAGCTACAAAATGGGCAATCTGTGCTGCAACCTATATGAGTATCAAAACCCAGTTTATAGCAGACTTACTGCTGAGCCACTGGACTATCTGTCTCAGAAAAGCACTGGCTTTGTGGAAAAAGGATATGTTCACCCCGTAAGTATAGTTCAATCACTGGAATCAAAATATAGTTAAATGAAACTTTGAAATGTAGATGTTTTTGTTTTATAAGATTTGGATCCCTTACTGCAAGAACTAAAGTGCTCTGGTAACTAAAATATTATTAGAATATACAAGTAGTGTAGATACAAGAACCCAGTTAAGTGAAAATGGAACACAAATTTCAAATACAAATAATATGTTAAAACAAAGATTTAAGTACATACCAACAGACTTTTCAAACTTGCCTTGAAACTACCTCAATTTAAATATTTTCAAAGGAAAATCCACTAGGAACCAAAGCTATAAATCCCAAGAGATCCAACGAAACTACTTGCTTGTATGTAGTAACACACAACACAACATGTCAGAGAAACTTATATTTAGAAACAGAGCCACCTGTGTACGACAGGTGTTGTACTGAACAGCCTTCATGTGTATGCTTGCACCCTTCCAGCTGGTGGCTTGCTTGAGAAAAGTTTCGTATTTATGAATAAGCCAATAAAAAAAGGCAAGTAAACTAAAATCAAAGTCCACCTTATCATATAATCATAAACCTGTTATGCACTAGGTAGGTATTAATGTCATATTTATATATCTATACAAAGATTACTAGCAATAATTCAAATCTTGTTTTTTATAATACATGCTTCTTCTAAGATAACATTATCTAACATTTATGTTATGTCAATGAAATATATAAAACAAACCCCTCCTTTATGTAAAATGTGGAATAATATAACTTAAATCACAGTAGCTCCTACTTTACTGTACTGTATTTTCACTTCTAAAGAACATGTTCAGTACAGGATTAATTAGGCTCAAGTGACTTTAGTACAAAATATATTTAAAAAGCCACTACACAATTTGTATTTTTTTGAAATATTACCATGTATTCATAAAGTCAATAGAAATTATTTATTGAAAAAAAAACAATATAAAAATATCTGTGTACTTACTCCTAATAAAATAATAACACTTATGTTTTATGAAGAGTCTTGCAAAATAATAAAAATTTACAAAGATTGTAATATTCACTTTTATATTATTTGAAAGTTTTTAATTAGTAAACACATATTCTAGGTTTAAGAATACCATAACTCAAAATATTTATTTTTAAACATCCCAGCAACAGTCCTATTTACTTTTGATACATAATCTCACTTTTTTTACTTGTAAATGTATTTCAGTTAGATACCTCTTTACAGAACTGATAGCTATTTACTTGCACCACCGCTGAAATGTTTTTTGCATATATGTCTAGCTTTGAATGAAACTTGCACCTCTGTCTTTATTAACCCTTCACATATGGCTAGACCCATCTGCAAGAGCCCCAGAATGTTAAATCTCTTCATATTAGAACTCTGAATGTACCAAGTATAGCTCATCAAAATTTGGCAAACTTTAAGTAAACATCACAAGTCTGTTATACAGAAAAAGTGATGGCTTATATCAACAATTATCATCATCATCCTCATATAACCATCTTCTTCCATTCTAATAATCTTCAGTTCCAGATCCAAACTATCTGGCTACAGACACTGCAAGTCAATCTTGATAGAGCCTTTTTTTTGGCTTGCCCTCGTCTTTGCCTTATCCCTCATTTATGAGGTGAGGTAGGATCTCCTCTTTGTCCCACTTTGGCCAGCTCAACCTTGGCTTCCCCTATGACATCAACTTTCTTTTGGAGAACCATGCCCATTACCACTTTGAGAACATCTTTCACAACCTCTAAAGTCCATTTTTCATGCCAACACTCAGCATCTGTAGTTTCATGGCTGGCTGTTATTAGATCCTTTGTCTGAGACATCAGATTCTCTTCCTAGATAGCTTGATGTAAGCTCATTCTTACCAACACTCCTTCCTGGCAGTTTATAAATCCTGTTAAGCAGCCTTCCTGAGGTAGTGCACTAGACATAACATTTCTTGTCTATTTCAAATTCTCCAACAAGTTGTTTCTTTCATTATGCATTTGTTTGATGACTGAGCCTTACCCCCTTCTTCCAAAGATGGTCATAAAGCTGCCTAATCTACCATCTTCAGATGCCATAGAAGCCACCACTCTCTTTTGTCACCATTGTTTAAAGACCTTTTCCAAGCCTTCTGTCTTCATAGACACTGTGTTAAAGGCGACTTGGTTTAGTCATATTTCTTGGCTTCTTTCCATTACTGAACCCTTAGCAACTTGATAACTCTATCATCTTTCCCCATAAGTTTTTTCTTATTGCTTGCATCAGGCATAAGATGTACTGATATCTTTGCCCTTGGTGCTTCATGCACCTTACTTTCTAGTAAGGCCTTATACTTGTACCCCGATCATGCTTTTCTACTTTAAACTTGAATTGTGAGAGAAAGTAACTGTTATTTTTCACCTACTTATCTACCCTGTCTGATTCCGATTCTTCTACTTTTGTGTACAGTGAGGTCAATTCATTGTTATCTTGCCCATACTAATATTATCATTTGTAATAATTTGGGTTAAGTAACAAAAGAATATGGTAAATAAAAGTAAGACTGTCAAAGTTTTAACATTGTGCTACAATGTTAAATTAGGCTTAGTATGTGTAATAGTACTTTAGATTTAGCTATAATTCAATTTACTGGTAAATCTTCAAACAGGTTAAACACATTGTTTTATTAAATAAATACAATCTAAAGACTAGTTTATTGTCTCTTCATGTTTTAAAGATTAACCTGTTTGCTTGAACTAAGATCCATTGGTTTAAAGTCAGCTTACAGTTATAGGTAGGTTATAATATAAATCAGGCTAAATACATTGTATTATTAACATTACGTATACATCAAAGTAAAGACCATTTATTGTCATTCTAATATTAAAGTAGTATTTCTAAGTTCTATATAATTAAAGATCAAATTTATTACTCTAGTCAGTCTAGTGTAAAGACAAACTATTGATAAAAACAACTAATATAATTGGTTCTTAAACATTCGGCTTAACAGTAACAGTGTTAACAACAGGCTACTGGTATTTGGTATTGAGTATTTATATTCAGCTATAAGTATAAATACAATGGTTAGACTAGTGTAGGAGTTAAGTTTTCACAGTCTGCTAGGAGTGATGGATGCAATGAGTGGGATTTATATGAGAACTCGAGACTGGCGTGTACTTTTAAGGAAGCTAGTAATGAAGATGTGCAACTTGTATGTAGAGTTTATAGGTTGGAGGAGAAGTTGGAGACAATCATAATTAAAGAAGAGGCAATAAATAAAGAGAAGTGTAGACTGTAGGAAATGGCATCAGGATTTCAAAAGACCTTAAGCTTTTACATACATGGAATACATCAGCTAACAATGACTTTCAGGAAGTTTAAGAGAATACTATTAGGACTAAAAGTAGTGAATTCAATTGTAATGAGCCTATTCTATTGAGCAACAGATTTCAGCCTTTGGCTTGTGTAGATGAGGAACTATTGGAAGGAAGAAAAACAAAAGGGTTAGAGAAGGATATGGATGAATAACTTAAACAGGTTATAGTTATAGGTGATTTCTTGACAAGGCACGTGGATAGAATAGTCTGTGGAGTAAATAGGGAGAAAAGAATTAGATTATGCCACCCAGGAGCACAGGTGGAGGACATAATTGACAAAGCAGGAAATATAATAAAGGGGGCTAGCAGAGATGCAGTATTTGTTGTACACATAAGGGCTAATGACGTAAGTAAAGCTAGGTCAGAGGAGCGAATTAATAAGTACAAAGGGTTGATAAAGACATTTAAAGAAAAAGGCCATAACTTAATTTTATCAGGGATAATGCCCAGAATTAACTGTGGGGAATAAGTTATAAGTAGGTCACTAGGGCTAAGTGCTAGGCTTAGGTGTTAGAATGTGAGGATGAGCACATTGGCTGGTTGGACTTGTGGATTCAGGTCAATAGAAAAAAGAAGCTTTTTGGAATGGATGGTTTACATTCAACTAGGATAGGAACTGGCTTGTTTACTAGGCCTATTAATTCAGCTGTAAGGGAAGTTTTAAAGTAGTACAAGACAGTGGTGAGGATCAGTATAAACTAACTGCAAAAAGAATAAGAGGAAGAGAAAAGTTTAGCATAGGAAATGAGAATAGAAGTAGTTATAAAAGTAGGCTTAATTGTATGACTGTAATGCTAGAAGTATAAGAAATAAAATAGATGACTTTAGAGTGCTGGTAGCAATGGAGGATTTTGATATAATGAGAATGACCGAAACATCTTTGAAATACATGGTTATAGGCTATTTAATAGGGACAGAGTTCTAAAGAGAGGGGGAGGGGTAACTTTATATGTAAAATGTGAGTTACATCCTGTTGAAGTTTAGGATATCAAAGATAATAGCAAGAAGACTGAATCCATTTGGGTTTCTATTAGCGGATATAAAGGGAAAAGGCTTTTAGTGGAAATTTGTTACAGACCACCAGATGATACTGATGAAATTAGGGAAACTTTACAATGAGATTAAGATTTCAGTTTTTAATGATGTTATAATTATGGGTGATTTTAATTTCAGGCATATAGATTAGGAAATGCTAGAGTCAAAACATGAAGAAGAAAGGGTTTTGGAAACTGTTTAAGATGGCTTTCTTCAACAGTTAGTCAGGGTACCTACTAGAAAAATGCTATTTTAGATTTATTGTTAACTTCAAACACAGAAAAGATAGAGGATGAAAACTTGGGGAACATCTGGGTACAAGCGATCATTGTCCATTAGGTTCAATATTTTGCTGCATATGGAGATAAGGGATAATGATATTTTGGTTACCAATTTCAGAAAAGCAAATTTTGAAGGGATGTCACAAGAATTATCTTTGTGAGTTGAGCAACTTATTTGGAGACACTGATCAGATGTGGAAAACTTTTAAAGATAAATGTTTAAGTATCCAAGGTAAACAAATACCTTATAGAAAGAAAAGGGTAGCTGCAAGTAAAAAACCAGGTTGGCTCACAAAGAGTATAAGAGATAAAATTAAAGAAAAGCATCATAAGTTTAATAAATTTAAATTGACTAGCATGATGGGAGATTCAGAAGATTATGGAAGATGAAGAAAGTTGGTGAAACAGGATATTAGGACATCAAAAAGAATGTATGAGAGAAGGTTGGCTGAAGATGTAAAAATTAACAGTATGGATTTCTTTAAATACATTAAGTGTAAACAAAATGTTAGGACTCTTGAGGGATGATAAAGGAAGGCTAGTATCTGATGATTATGGGATGGCTGGGTTATTAAATTTTGCTTTTTCTTCAATTTTTACTAATAAAGATTTAAGCAATATTCTTCATTTTGAACAGTTGATAGATGGAAATGAGATGAAACAATATGACTGCATTAATTCTGAGCTGGTTAAGAAAAAATTGGGAAGTTTAAAAACCAATAAGTCTCCTGGGCCAGATAATATTTCCCTAAGGGTTTTGATGGAGGTTAAAGATTGGATATGTCAGCCACTTGCTTCTATTTTTTGCAAGTCCTTGAATAGTGGGCAGATACCACAGGATTGGCAGTTAGCTAATGTTACTCCTCTTTTCAACAGAGGTAATAAAAATTATTCCAGTAATTTTAGGCATCAGTCTTGCATCATTTGTTGGGAATGTTTTGGAGAGTCTGATAAAAGATGCTATGCAAAGCCATTTAACATAATTTAGAATTTTATTGAATTGTCAACATGGTTTCACAAAGGGAAAATCTTCAGACTCTTTACTCACTGCTAATTTCTGAGGGTGGGAAAAATACACCTTGTTTCATATTAAACAGAACAAGCTTTATTTTAAACCCAGTGTTTGGAATATAAATTATATAATCCAAACTCATTCCTGAATGGAACTTGGTAAACCAAGTTTGTCATGACCTTTTTTAATATGCTAAATTAATATCAAATACAACAAATCTTCATTCAGTTGTAAAAATGGAAGATATCACAATATAAAGCTTGAGAAATGCACTTTTAACCAAGAGAAGAAGTTTCTAAATAATATACATTCTTCATTTGATTTAAATATATTTCAATATGACTTATTTAATTTGTGCTACATACTGTTCATTTTCTCTGGTTCTTCTTTTTTGTATTGAAATTGTTTACTACTGTATATTACAAATTATATCACATTTCTAGAGTAATTACCATTATGTATTCTTCTACCTTTAGCTTACTGAAGATAGAATTCTAAAGATCCTGAAATGTCTAATAAATACTTCACGTAATTACATTTGTGTTTTTCTTTATTATTAATTTGTGTTTTCCAAAAAATCAATTGATCACTAGAAGCAATCCTTTATTAACAATGTGGCATTTTAAATAAAACAGGAGACTGGAGATGGTTAGCATGATTTCTAATAGTTAACACTATATGGCAAGATCTACCATTTATTTGCAGTCAGTTGTTTCTTCTTCTATTTTTAGTAAAAATAACATTTCTTTTTGAGGGAAATCTTCATGTATCTGCTAAATTTTTTCGTGGAATTGGTAAATCGTAAATTTTAAACGAGTCGTTTGACCGTGAGATAAAAACTTCATACAGTAATTGCTACACATTAAGCTACTCGGAGTTATAATGCTGTCCTTTTACCTTCAATATCCTTCCACTAGTTTTGCATAGCCCCTCCAAGTTCTTAACGAGTCCTTTCACTTAATAAATTTTAGTTCATACAATTAAAATTTGAAAGCTATAGCTTAGTGGTAAGGCTTAATCAGTTAGTGCAAAAATAATACCCACTCAGTGTTTGTGACTTACTATGACTCATTTACAGTGCCTTGCAAAAGTATTCACCCCCCTACAAAGTTTCCACATTTTGTTGTCTGAATTTGCAATCATGAAACTTTCAAATGGGACTTTATACTTAGAATCTACAAAATTTACTCCCCACTAAGAAAATTAAAAAATGCTGATATTATGTACGTTAGGTTTTCAAAGAAAATTAGAATTGCATAAGTATTCAACCCCTTTACTATGGCAACCGTGTATTAGTTCAGTTACAAAAGATCACAAAATTGGTGTAATGATCTCTGTGTGTAATCAAAGTGGTTTGACTTTAGAGTAAATGCATCTGTTCAAACCACAACTCACACAGTGATACGACAAACCAACCATTAAGACCAAGGAGCTTTCCAAACAAGTCAGGGATAAAGTGGTAGAGAAGCACAGATCAGGAGAAGGTTACAAGAAAATTACAAAGTTGCTGATTATCCCTCTGAGTATGGTGATGTCCATCATTAAGAAATGGAGTACCACCCAGTTACTACCCTGATCAGGCCACCCTTCCAAACTAAGCAGCTGGGCAAGCAGAAAACTGGTTAGGAATGCTACTGTGAAGCCAACAGTGTCTTTAAAAGAATTGCAAAATTCCACATCTGAGATGGGAGTCAGTGTTCATACAGCAACAATATCCCGGTTCCTACACAAAGCTGGCTTGTATGGGTGAGTGGCAAGAAAGAAGCCATTACTGAAAATGAATCATCTGGAGTTTGTGACAAAGCATGTAACTGATATTGCACACATGAGACATGAGGTTTTGCGGTCAGACGAGACAAAAGTTGAGCATTTTGGTCTAAATTCAAAGCATCAAAGTACAGGCGATTCGTATAGGAAAACCTGCTTGAGTCAGCCAATAATCTAAAACTAGGTCAAAAATTCATATTTCAGCAGGACAATGACCCAAAGTACAAGGCCAAAGCCACACTGAAATGGTTTCAAATGAAGAAAGTGATAGTCCTGGAGTGGCCCAATCAAAATTATGATTTGAATCAAACAGAAAATTTATAGCAAGACATGAAGATTGCAGTTCATCAACGATCCCCAACAAACTTGTCAGATTTGGAGCAATTCTGCCAGGAAGAATTGGCAAAAATTACACCATCCCATTGTTCAAAGCTGGTAAGACCTATCCAAAAAGGCTCACAGCAGTAATTGCTACCAAAGGTGCTTCTACCAAGTAACAACTTAGGGGGCTGAATATTTATGCAATGAGCAAATTTCAATATATATATTTTCTTTGCTGGTTTTGCTAACATTTCTACCTCCTTCAAAGTTTCAAACTTAACAGTGGATCATTAGAGTTTTAAATAAAAACAAGTTCATTAAAAAAAAATTATTTACATTATTTGTATTTCATTAAAATGTGACATTATTGGCAGGAATTAATACTTTTGGAAGGCACTGTAAGTTTGTACATGAACAAATGGATGCCTAACGAAACTGTATCTTTGTAGGTTTTTGGCTAAGCCTAAACAAGAATGTATTATAATATAATTATAAATGATATGTTATTAAACTTGTACTACTTTTTCAACTCAGTGTCTTCTATTAGTATAACTGATTATATATATAAAAATAATATAGTGACAGTGATACTGATAGTAATAAATTGTTAATAATATTAAAACTTATAATTCATAATATAAATTAAAAGCGACATTGTCGCGCACGGCTTAGTCAAAGCAAAATGATATACTCATTCACTGTTATTGTTAATGTTATCAGTATATATTAATATTATCACTTCAAGTTCAATTTCAAACAAAGTTAGTCTTTCATAGTTTCACTTTTGTCAGCTTCTGGAAGTTGGAATTGAAATGCCATAATACTATTCTATTTTAACATTAAGGCTTAAAATGTTAAATTAGTGTTGGCAAGAGCTAAATTAAAGCAGCAAGTTAAGGCTTAAGACCTGACCGGCGGAAGACAAATTAGCTTACCTCATCCTTAGTGAGTTTAGAGTTAACGCTAGTTTGGATATGGTCACTGCCTTTTTCAGAATCAAAGACTTCGTTTTTCATATGGTCAGACTGTTCTATATCACCAGCACTCTGTTCTGTCGATGTAAATAACTTACCCGATGTTGCCATATTTAATACTTCTTGTGTATTCACAATTTAAATATTATACTTGACACCCAAGACCAAGCTTTTCGTTAGTATTATTTAGATTACCCATACACTATCGACGACACGCTGGCATTGCACTGACGTTATGGCAACGCCGTAGACGTTGGTGTACTTAATACGCCCATTCTCCAGGCGGCGTTTGTTTGTTGTTATTTATTTTACGGACAGTAATACATTGTATTATTTGTACAACTGGACTTAAATTACTTAAAGAGCTTAGTATTAAATTTCAAGCTGTGTCTGTAGACATAATGTAGCAGAAATAAGCGACCTTAAAACACCAAAATTTGCTATTTATCTTTAATTGGACACTCAACGTTTCGCTTCTTCAGTTATGGTTTGGTTTTTGTGGAACGCTCCTGAAGAAGCTGTAAAGCGAAATGTTGAGTGTCCAATTAAAGATAAATAACAACTTTTTGTGTTTTAAGGTCGTTTATTTTTGGTATTAAAATGTATTTTATAACCAATGTACACTACATAAATTCAATAATAAGACATAATGTAGTGTTTTAATAAATGTAGCTTATATTTTAGCTTTGTGATAAACCTATGCAGGTCTTTCTAATTTTACTAATAATTAAATCCAGTCGTGAAGCAGGTTTAAAGCCTGTAATGATTTTGTTTCAAACAAGAAAAATCAAGAGTTTATAATAGGAAACAGTGTTCATGCAAGAATACCAGAAGGTACACGTCGTACTCGACATAGCAAATATACGGTGTATATTTACCCCCTACCAATAATCTCAAATTTTGATTAAATACAAATAATGTAAATAATTTTTTAAAGAAGTTGTTTCTATTCAAAACTCTAATTATCAAACTTAACACTGTCATGTGTGAAGGAGTTTGAATGTCAGCAAAACTTGCAAAGAAAATATATTGTTACGTCTCCGTTTGTTAATTGATT
>NW_013665861.1:695909-698812 GCF_000517525.1 Limulus polyphemus | reverse complement strand
AAATTGCTGATTGCATAAGTATCCAGCTCTTTATTATAAGTCAGTGCTTGGTGAAAGCACCTTTAGCAGCAATTACTGCTGTAAGCCTTTTTGAATAGGTCTTACCAGCTTTGAACAATGGGATGATGTAATTTTTGCCAATTCTTTCTGGCAGAATTGCTCCAATTCTGACAAGTTCGTTGGGGATCGTTGATGAACTGCAATCTTCAAGTCTATTGGATTCACATCAGAATTTTGATTGGGCCACTCGAGAACATTCACTTTTTTCGTTTGAAACCATTTTAGTGTGGCTTTGGCCTTGTACTCTGGGTCATTGTCCTGCTGAAATATGAATTTTCGACCTAGTTTTAGATTCTTGGCTGACTCAAGCAGGTTTTCCTCTAGGATTCGCCTGTAGTTTGAACCACTCATCTTCTCCTCAATCCTGACAAGCTTCCTAGTCTCTGCTGATAAGAAGCATCCCCATAATATGATTCTACCAACACCATGAGTGGCAGTTGGAATGGTGTTACCTGTGTGATGTATTGTGTTGGGCTTGCGCCAGACGTAGTGCTTTGAATAAATGATGGATATCACCATACTCAGAGGGATAATCAGCAACTTTGAAATTTTCTTCTAATGTTCTCCTGATCTGTGCTTTTCTACCATTTTATCCCTGACTTCTTTGGAATGCTCCTTTGTCTTTATGGTTGGTTTGTCGCATCAGTATGTGAGTTGTGTCTTGAATAGATGCATTTACTTTGGAGTCAAGTTAAACCACTTTGTTACATATAGACTAATTTTGTGATCTTTCTAACTCATCTTTTGCTCCTGAACTGATTTAGGGTTGCTGTAGCAAAGGAGTTGAGTACTTATGGAATTGAGAATATTCTAATTTTCTTTGAAAATCTAACTTACTTATATAATATCAGCATTTTTTAGCTTTCTCAGTTTGGAGTAGATTCTAAATATAGCATTCCATTTGAAAGTTTTATGGTTGCACGCTCAGACAGCAAAAAATGTGGAACTTTGCAGGGGGTTAATACTGTTACGTCTCCGTTCGTTAATTGATTTCCCGTAAATTCGTTCCGACGAAACTTTAGCGACACAAGTCCTTTCTTAAATAAAACTGGTTCATTCTTTCCGAATACAACTTTACGATACACTCAACTTCAACATTCGCTCTGTAAAAAACGCTATAATTCTCAACGAACTTCTCACGTGCTTAACAATATTCGCTCTGACTGCAGTTCAATTACTCATTACCTCTCTTGTCCCGTCACGTTGTGAACGTCTTATACATATAAGACTAACACATATCTAGTAAATGCTAGGGCATTCTTGAAGGAACAGGATATTTCTAGAAACAGGTGGCGTGATACTAGTCACGTGACCTCGCTGACGCAACACTGCCCCCTCCTTAGTATTGTTCGTCCCGAACAATAGTCACTTACAATAAACCAATAACAATAACGTAATTAAATGTACAGAATTACAAACACAAAATTACAATTCAACAAAATCTCTTAATTTTACGGGACGTATCTTCTTCCGTACTGGTCTCCGTCTCGTTGGCTTTTGCTTCATATGGGGTTCATCTGCTTCATCAGGAAATGTTCTATCGTCGATTACAGTCACATCAGTGGTAATAACTTCATTAAGAGCTTCACTGTTTCCCTTCTCAAAACTGAGTAGAATTTCTTCTTCGACGGTGGCTTTTTCAGGTGACATTTCTTCAGCAGCGTCATTTGTTCCTTTGTTCACTTCGTCCCAACTGAAATGTCCTGGACCATGATAACGTCAAAGCCTGTTGGCATGCACCACTTTTGGATTACCTCGCCGACCACATTTGATTCGGAAAGTCACGTCTGAGAGACGATCCACTATGTCATATGGGCCTTCCCATGGAGAAGACAACTTAGGAGACTTCCATTTGGTTTTCCTGGGATTATAGAACCATACCTTGTCTCCTGGTACAAAGCTGACTTCAAAAGATCTTTTATCATAAGATAACTTCATCGAATCAGCAGACGTTTTCAAGTTTGTATGCACTTGATGGTGAATATCATCCATCCTTTCTGATAACACTTTCACAAACTCTGACACATTCTCAGGCAACTCTTCATAAGGTGGGCGTCCCTTATGCTTGGGTCCCCTTTTAGCACTAAATGTACTGCATGTCCTGCACCATTCTTCCACATCTCGCCTTATACCTATCCAGTAAAATCTTTGTCGTAGATAACTCAATGTATTCCTAATTCCGAGATGTCCTTCTGTTAAATTATCATGGGATTGACGCAGCACAACTTCCCGTAACTTCCTCGGTATAACTGTTTGCCAAGTCGTCACTTTCCCATCTGTAGTTTCCCATCTCCGGAGAAGAATACCATCTTAAGCTTTAACTGGTCCCATTGTGCCATTTCAGGCAACTCTTCATAAGGTGGGCGTCCTTTATGCTTGGGTCCCCTTTTAGCACAAAATGTACTGCATGTCCTACACCATTCTTCCACATCTTGCCTCTTCCCTATCCAGTAAAATCTTTGTCGTAGATGACTCAATGTATTCCTAATTCCGAGATGTCCTTCTGTTAAATTATCATGGGATTGACGCAGCACAACTTCCCGTAACTTCCTCGGTATAACTGTTTGCCAAGTCGTCACTTTCCCATCTGTAGTTTCCCATCTCCGGAGAAGAATACCATCTTAAGCTTTAACTGGTCCCATTGTGCCCAATAGTGCTTTGTCTCGGGGCTTTGACTAGACACCTTCTCCCAAGCAGGGCGCACAACACTTGCTTTTAGGAAATCAACCATTGACTTCAAATCTAGGTCTTTCTCCTGTTCTGCTTCGATATCTATATTTGGTTCCACTTCATCATCATCAACTCTTTCAGTCGGCTTGACTTTAGCTCGATGGCACCTAGTT
>NW_013665861.1:678908-695439 GCF_000517525.1 Limulus polyphemus | reverse complement strand
TCGGAACGAAGTTACGGAAAATTAGCTAACGACTGGAGACGTAACAATATTCACTGATTGGTGCTGTTCCAACCGTTTCTCTGACCTCTATGTTTCTTATCTTGTCTCTTCTAGTTACGTTAACATCTTTCCGTAAGCATCTCATCTCGCAAGAGTCCAGGTTTAACCATGGTAACATAGGGTTGGTACAAAGACAGTTTTTATTAATTTATACTTTATTTCCATCGGAATTTTTGGGTGTTTCAGGAGAAGCGTTGATTAGTGGCTTACATAGTTCGCTTTTTGTATTCTTGTTTTGAGTTCTTTATCTATTCTTCCGTTTTCTGTGAAAATTATTCCCATGTATTTGAACCCCTTGCCCTGCTGTAACTTGGTGTTATTAATATTGACGTTTAAGTAATGTGGTGTTCTACATACGAACATTATTTCTGTTTTCCCAGTGCTGATTTTGATATCGTACCTTTAGCAGCCGCTTGTTGCGTGGTTTTGTAGCTCTTCTTCACTTGGATGTATCAGACTTTGATCATCAGAAAAAAGTAATTCGTTTAAGGCTTCTCGATTTGTATTTGCTTCTTTGACGATCGGATCCATATAAATGGTAAAGAAAAGAAGGGATAAAACACAGCCTTGTCTTACTCCAGATTATACTTGGGACCACTTACACAAATTTGGTTACTTACACAAAAATATTGCTATATTTCATTTTGAGTACATGTTGAATAATCCTCCGTACTTATGTCACAAATATCCGTTAAAAGACAAAAACCTCTGCAAGTTGAACTGTGCAGATATTGTTCAAAAATGGCGTCAACAGTTTAATCTCTGAGCAAATGTTTAAGGCATCATAGACGCAATTACAGAAACACCATTCGCAATTATAGTTATCAAGCCTTATGCAAAATACAATTAATATATGCGTAATAGGCAATAATACTCACTTCGTCTGCAATGTATTATCTCCAATTCAAATGCGAAAAAATGTCATCGTAAATATATCCACATTATCAGAGTGGATGGGTGGAATAGTAGAAAGCGACAAAAATATCTCATCTATAGAGCATGCTTTTAAATAATGTGTAAGGGAATGTTCTTTCTTATCGGCAACATGGCAACCATCTATCAACATATGCATGATTTGTTTTGCTTTTTGTACATTGCCAAATATGTCAAATTATAGTTTGAAAATGTTTTCTCTCTAAAAAAGGTGGGCACCCAGCCTGTCTACACTCATGAAGCAAAAATAGAGTTAAGTAGGTAGTGAGTTGCTTTCTAGTCAGTATTGTGACATGTTTTCGTATGTAGATGTGTATTGGCACAATTTGACATCGACTCTCCCTCAGTCCCAAAGTTGTGTTTCATTCAAGTCCTCAAGTCCAAACTCAAGATGAGGCATTGTATGGCCTGCCATGAAGACCAGTGGCACAGCGGTATGTCCGGGTTTTGATACCCGTGGTGGGCAGAGCACATATAGCCCACTGTGTAGCTTTGTGCTTAACTTCAAACAAACAAACAATCAAACAGTTATCTGAATGGCAGTGCCATGTTACATAGACCACACAGAGAATATGCTGTTTCCTGTCCAGAAAGCAAGAAGCATTAGCTAAGGCTATTATCTGCAATTATGGATAATGTTATCCTGCTGCATGATCATTGATACAGTAAGCAAAATGTAAATAACCAATGATGGTGGTAATGCTGAGGTTATGTCCATCATAGCACGTCCAGATGCAAATATACAGTTACTAGCACATTTGAAATCGCTAGTTTAGGATTGCGCAAAAAGTCTAAATACAGTGGCAGTAACTCAGTGATTTGTTGGTAGAATGTGTCAATATATATTTGTTATACTAGATGGCTAATTGGGTTGAACAACAGTCACACATCACAGATATAGGTGATGCACATGAGATTAAACAACCATGGTTATATCTCCGGTGTTAAAGGATGAGGTCATACAGCCCTCAGAAAGTGCTTGGTAATCTCTAGTAGTGATTCTTAAGAAAGAAAGTAGATCTAGATTCTGCATTCATTTTAGAGGGGTGAATGTGGTAACACACATCAACACCTTTCCATTACCAAGAATAGATAAATGTCTGGTTCCACTAGACCTGGCACACATTATATTGGCACTTTTAGCTGCATGACAAGAGCAGAACTAACAGTGCTTTCAGCATGGTCCTTTGGTGAGTCAGTGGTAAGTTTATGGGCTTACAATGCTAAATATCGGGTTTGCTTCTCTGCAGTGGATATAGCAGATAGCTCAGTGTGAATTTGCTTTAAAACAAACAACCACACAAGCTTTCAGCATGAGAAATGGCTTGTACGAATTTCACATCATGTTGTTTGGCCAGTGTTATGCATCCACAACTTTTGAGAGGCCAATGGAGCTTACAATGAAGGGCCAACAATTGGAGAAGTGCTATGCCAATGGTGTTTCAATATTTGATTGCACATTCATGGCTGAAGCTAAAGATCCGAAAAATTGTATTTCAGCAAATAAAAAAGGTAGGCTTGAAATTGAAACCAGGAAAATTTGTGTCAATGTGCACAGAAATGAAATTTCTGTCATGTTATAGTTATAGTGATATGAGATTAATCTCAATTTGTGACCAAATGAAAAGTCTATAGTTTCCTTGGTTCCACATCATTCTATCGACAGTTTGCAGTTAACTTCTCCAAACTAAAGATGCACTTTAAATAGGGTGAGAAATGCAAGCATGCATTAAAGGTCCTGAAGTATGCTTTAGTAGAAGTCCGTCCTAGATTGTTACTTCTTCCTAGATACCAACAACAGTGATAGTGGAATTGGAGATGTATCATTATAGTTGAAGAATGGAGTAGAACATGTAATTGCATATACCCATGATTCCTGGACACAAAATGATAAAAATCCTATAACTCGAGCACTTTCGAAAGGTGGACCTTTCTTCTTCAGGGGCAAATGGGGAATCCAAATTCCTGAATACAGATACTTTACAACAAACTGCTTTCAGTTGTGGTCTTCGCAAAACACTTTTGACACAACTTACATGGTAGAACGTTCACTGTTTGAATGGACTAAGCATCACTGAACTTCAGGTGAACTTCGAGACAATCCAAAATAAGATACTATAGTGGGTAACAGCATTGCAGGAGTATGATTTACTAACATAACATCGACTAGACCCACAACATGGAAAAGCAGATGAACTGTCCTGCTATACAAAGTTCACTTATTGGATATCCTGACACTGGGAACTGTGTGAGAGTTCAAACCATTTCTGCCATGACGACATCGATCCATACAGTATGTGATTCCACTAGGGGGTGTATGCCAAAATTAACACTTCAGGAGCAACTGGGAGTGTAAGTGAAGGACCTATATCTAGCATAGTCACTCCTTGCTGTGCAGCAAGGGAAATATTGGCTAGCTTAAGTTCAGTAGCGCAGCATGGACATACTTAATATGTGGCACTTGTATGACCAACTATGAGTGCAGGAAGTTGTGATGAACCATCACTATCAACCATCATGGTTCTCGGCTTATACATCAGCTAGAGGTCTCCATAACTCTAAGGCAAAAGATTCTCTAAAATTTGCATAACACAAAGAATGGAGGGCATCAAGGTGTTATTCACACATGTAATAACATTTTATGGAGGTTCTTCTGACCACATTCAAGTCGAGATGTTCAGTGCTGGAGTCAACACTGTACAGTGTGTGCCACCTAAAGAAAAGGTAGACCAAAACAGTGTAAACTCCAGTCCAAAATTGTTGGTTCTTCTTTAGAGAATACCCTGGATATTTCTGGTCCACTTCCGGAAACAGAAAGATATTATCATTATATAGATGTTGCTATCAACTACTTCACAAAGTGGCCCAAAACTTATCTATTACTCGACACATCAGTATAGTCAGTAGCTGATACACTGATGGAGAATTGGATAGCATGTAGTGAAGACGTGCACTTCAACTTATCACCAACAGTCTGGTAGTTTTGCAGAATGGGTAATATAGAATGGCAAACATATATTTGCCAAATTTGTTAATTCTGATTGAACTGTCAGAAATGAATATTTTGCATACAAAGAAAGTTAGCAGAGATATCAGGTTGTAGAACCTGCTCATGTTCAGATGCAATGAATAGTTCTTCCCTTAAACCAAGATTTTTGCAAGACTATGTGGAGTTAATGTCTTTATTAGATGTTATACACAAGTTCATGAGCCAACAGCTAGGACAAACTGACATATGAAAAATGCTATGATGAAACAGTGAAAGAACAGGTATATCAGTGTGAATACTGGATGTGAATTTTTGGTATATGCCAGCAACACGGAAATAACTTGGTTCTGGGTCGATAGGACCTATT
Source organism: Limulus polyphemus (assembly GCF_000517525.1). Classification (NCBI taxonomy): domain Eukaryota; kingdom Metazoa; phylum Arthropoda; class Merostomata; order Xiphosura; family Limulidae; genus Limulus; species Limulus polyphemus. The sequence continues at coordinate 691,090 of NW_013665861.1, read as the reverse complement.
ATTGTGTTACAACGAGTTTGTTCATTAACAAAAAGAGTCACATCAGTCAAGAAATGAGCAAAGGTGCATAATAGACATTGATCAACTGTATCAGTATTTTTCTGACTAATCTCTAGTACCTGCCTTGGCTAGGAACCAGAGGAAGAGACCAACAAGTCAGATGGAAAGGAAAGCACAGTCTTTTCTCTATTAGGCCCAGAGGTTGAGGAGAAAAGAGTTGAAAGTACTTATCTGGCCTTTCAAAATGAGACAAATGAGGAAGCAGCAGATTTAGAGGTGATGGCAACCCTGATTGTCAGCCAAACTGATGAAGATAGCTTCCCTATCAACATGGCTAGGATTAGACCCAATCGTATATAGTTAGAATCTCTGACTGAAAGGAATTGGTGTTCCTTACTTTGTGAACTATCTGGTGGTATTGTCCAATAAAATATACAGACCGCATTTTATGACTACTACTCGATTTATATAAGTTGAGACAGCTAGAGTGAGTAGATATAATATCTAGTATACCAAAAGTTTGCACAGCTGAAAACAGTAGCTAGAAGACTGAAACTTATTTTCAGAGCTCTTGAGCAAAATTTCACTGAGTGACGCCTGTCAAGTATTAAGTGATAGCATTCTAGCATAATAAGCTAGGATGGTTTGTCGATCATGAGATTAACGGGACTAATTTGGTTTGACAAGCATTTCTTTCTGAGTTATCAAAGAGAGTTTAACAATAAGATATTGAGATGATGTTAGGTGATAGATGAGTGATTATCATAAGCTGAATAGTTACATTTTACCTCACCTAGCATAGCTTGTGATAAATTAGAAATTGTTTGACCTTATGTTTTCAGTCTTAACTTTTGCTATTTAATATTAAATTCTTAATCCTTATGGTTAGCTTGTTTTTCACATATCCAGAAGTGCTTTCATTCCCTTGGTGTGTGCTCACACCTTTAGTCATCATGGAAGAGAGAACCTATGAAGGCCAATATGTTCAAGAGTTCACACTAAGTGATGTGAAAGGCATGGACCAAAGAGCCACTTCCGAGATGCCAGGAGGCAGTCTAAATTTTGGATGACTGGACCTCCTAGATTAAGATGCATTGCTAGTTGATGCATCAGATGCTTAGAGTCTTGCCAAATCCACCAACAAGCAGGTTCTTAAGCCTTTCAAGATCAAGCAGCCCTCTCCAGCTTATTTTCAGATTACCACAGTAAGGCTGCCAATAATGCACAGCTGCAGTGGACCTTATGCTATTGGTGCCCACTATGCCAGTCAGGTCCAGCCCTCAAGCAGTTTAACCTCAACTAGACATAGCTGTAGTAGTGATGGAGGTGACAATTAAGCCACCAGCAGAACATCAGTTCCAGCCAATAACATGTCCTGTCCAGAAGGCATGCCACTAACAAATGGCTCAGGTACCAAATGTGCACTCACATCCAATGGGACCACTGTTTTCCAAAACCAAAAAAAGACCTTTCCAGAGCTGAGGTCTTTATGAGGATTTGTGAGTGATGGACTGGTCTTCCCAAGTTGTGACCAAGGGCTCAAAGGCCAGCAACTGCCCACCACAATACCAGTGACTTAGCAGTGGACGTGGGTACATCAAAATCTACAGTGACCACACCACCATCATAAAAGTGGTCCCATGATTTATCACAGGTGCAGCTGAGATTAGAGCTTCTCACTACCCCACCATTACTACCTAACCAATGCTCAACCAGATTTCAGTACTTAAAAGGTATTGCCAGAAGAAGCCACCACATGGGCCAATGCGTAGGTCCTCTATAACTATGAGGAGGATCAGCTGTGAAGATGTTTGGATTTCCAGTTAGGAGAGGTGTTACAACTACTATGCACAGAGTTAATCCAGATCTGTAAGGCTCTGTCAAAAGCCAAAGAGATCACATGGTAGACACTGTCACCAACAGAAGATCTACTATCAGGTTTAAAGCGAGATGAGAGATCCTACCTTGGGTTGCTCTGTGTACAGATTATGACATAATGTAAATAGTATAGATATTATTCCTAATTGTGTAAATATTTTATCTTTATTGTGTGTTTGTCATTCAGTTCTATTTATGCTCACATGATTTATTTGCATACTTATTGGTGTTAATGGTTTCTGATTGTGTTTTTTACTGTGTTAAAGGTTTCAGTTATGATTTGTTAAAGGGCAGTTTAAGTTGCAATGTAGAGGGTTTTGTTTTCTTTATCATCATTATTTGCTTATGATATAAAAAGAATGCAAGAAAAATTTTTTGAGTGAGGATTCTATGTATGTTATTGTTTAATATTGTAATATTTTTTAATTTTTATTTGTGATTATATCATAGTATTTGTATTACAGGGTTATATTTGTTTTTGTGGCAGTATGCTTTTGTTTCATGCTTTAAGTTAGTCACTGTGGAAAGGTTTGTGTAATGATAATAAGTTATGTGTTAAGATTTGATTCTGTGTTCAATTAAAATGCAATTTTGCAGTGTACTAATGTTTATTATATGTCTATCATTATTTATTACATTATTAAAATTATAATCCATGTTAAAAGTTTTTATTAATATTATGACTTATTTATGAGAAGGTATCATTATTTGGAGGTTATTTTTTATTTTTTAGTATATCTATGTTAATTAGTTGTATATAATGTATTTTAAAATTTTCATTATCATCATGACTTGTTATGTTATTTATGAGAAGTTTCATCATGTAGGGATAATTTTTTTATTGTATCATATACCTATGTTAAAGAGTTGTATATAATGTATTTTACAATAATGTGATACTGCATATATGTGCAAGATTTATTTGTTTTTCTTTTCAATTTAGTTTTCTGAAGTGTTTGGTTTTATTTTAAAAATGATTTAATTGTTAAAGGGTCTTAGTTCTTGTTAATTGATTTATGATAAATGAAATTTTGCTGTGTTATGTTTGTTAAAGTGTTTATAAATAGATAATTCTGTGAATTATACTTTGTTTTTATTATTACCATGTAATAAATGCCTGCGTTACTGCAACATGCTTCATTTGTAAACAATCATCGTTAAGGTGTATTTCATAATAACTATTCAGTTTCTTTGTTAAAGGGTTGTGTTCTCTGAATTACATGTTATTACAGGGACGAAATAAATTTATCATCTCTGTAAATCTTATTGGCTTTGAAGTTAAGATTAATGTCGACTTGAGGACAAGCCTGAAGTAAAGGAGCAGGAGAAGTGTAGTATATAAACATACTACATATTTTGTAACTCTTCGTATTAATAAAGGAATTTTCTAAATTTGTTACTTATGCAGGTATGTACAGTTTCCATACACCTCATTGGACAGGATATTAAATCCCTATTCACCCAGAGTAGTAACTGTTTTCTTCCTGTGGTAAAGGTAACAAGTCACAGAAACTTACTGTAAACAATCCAGCCCATTCATAAAAAAATGACAAGTTTAATATTATAGAAAACATTCACATCATTAATAGTGTATATCTAGTATATCATAATAATGTTTCCATTAGCATTAATTATTAAATACTGCAGTAGTCCTAAAGTAACTAACAAACATTAAATTTATTACAAAAATAATACATTTTCAAAGACAACATTAATAACACCACAATAATTTTATTATATGTGACAAAACAAAACTTTTACCAAACATGATAAAAAATAATTTATCCTACAATTATACATGTTGGAAAATTGACACAACATTATCATTAGCAAGTGTAACAGAAAAGGACAAACTTCTACTTCACATATACATAATAGATTCTTTGGTTCAATTGAAAAACAAAAAAAATTAAAACATTTTGTTTCTTCAACAATACAGAGGAAAAATTTATGAAATATTCAAATAGTTGTCTTGTATATATAAGTCAGACTATACATATAAATTTATATTTATCATAGTATCTAAAATAGGTATTACTTACTTAAAAGACAAATACAATAAAAAAATACTGCTAAAAAATAAATTTATAAATCTGTTTACAAATATCAACTAAAATACAGACTTTGGTAAAACAATTTTTACACAACTCAGACAAATTAGGCTAACAAATGTATATGTTTCACCAATACAGGATGGCTATAGAAAACAGTTGAAATTATTTAATTAAAACATCAAATTAGTTAGTTTCATGATAAAAGTATCTAACAGTAGATACAATTGTTAAAACATAATATACTGTAGCAAATTATCATTATTATAGGGTAGATGATTACTGATTCAAATAATATAACTACATTGGGCATATTATTATTGCACTGCACATTTTATACAAACTAACCAGTGTAGACTTTCCTATATATATCTAATGTACCATTGACCTTCATACTGCTAATTTATTGTGTACAATACTTTATAAAGAATTAATAGTTTCCTTGTAATACAAAAATGTAAAGAGAATATGAAATTTTGTGGAGGACTATATTTTGAATTTATAAGATTGTACAAATATAGAATGTATGATTTGATATGTGCGTCATACAATCGTATACACATATATTAATTCATCATAACAAAGTTACACTTGAGAAATAGCAGTCTTGTAGTTGTTTTCAGTGAGTACTAAGAATAAAATCATGAAATTATGTTCTCATTTTATATATGTTAGAAGTCTATAACCCATATCTATATAGCAAAAGGGAGTCTACAGTACTCATATTTAATTTCTGGTTAGTTACATGGATTCTCTCATTAGCAGAAGGGTGGCACAATATGCATATACAATCCTTGTTTCTAAATGAGGAGATTACAATACATATATAGAATCCCTGGTTAGTAACAGAGAGTTCACAATACACATATAAAATCCCTAGTTATTATGAGAGAGTCTGCAATACATGCATAGATTTTCTGGTTAGTAACAGGGAGTTTACAATACATATATAAAATCCCTGGTTAGCAACAGGGAGTTTACAATACATATATAAAATCTCTGGTTAGTAACAGGGAGTTTACAATACATATATAAAATCTCTGGCTAGTAACAGGGAGTTTACAATACATATATAAAATACCTGGTTATTATGAGAGAGTCTGCAATACATACATAGAATATCTAGCTAGTAACAGGGAGTTTACAATACATATAGGTGAAGACAATTTTTATAAAGCAAAACGATTGTTACATAAGATAAAACAATCACTTTAACATTTTGTTTTTTTATTTATGGGATTGCAATTCTTATGTATGCAGAAATAACATGGCAATTATGTTGGATGACAGGGAGTTTAACATCATCCTATTATCTTGGATGATGTTTTTGAAAAGGTCAGACAAATAAAACTAGAATACAAACTACAATGAATCCTAGTAAGACATGTGTATGAACAAGAAGTGGTGAAGATAAACCAAATATGACAAGTAACCTCTACATAATGGGTGTGTTATTAGTTTTATGGAACTGAAGATGGAAATCCCATTTTTCATTCTTCTGATAATGGTAATTGTTGACTAGATAGTTTAGGTTTCATTTATACATGTGACTATTCAGGGACTAGGATGGTAAAAGCAGTTACTACTCTCCCACAACTAGCTGCACACAGTGAATGGTAGTTGTAAATGTAGGACATCATGAGCTGGAGCACTTATATCAGTGCTCTTAATTGTTTAACTTCTAATTCATGTGAGGCTTTTGAACAGAGATCAAGTCTGATAAGTTGTGTATCACCACTGGTAAGCAATCTTTCTGTACATATTTGTTTGTCCTTCAGGTATGACTTCTTTTTTTTACTTAGTTGTCTAAATTGTTTTATCTTTATGTGTAAACTTACATATGCTTTAATAATACATTTCTAAAATCTATTACCTATTTAAAAACAAAAAATATTCCAAAATATAATATTCCATCAAAAATATATTTACATATGAATTAACATATTAAAATAAAGTTGATTTTTTTAAAGAAATTTATAAGGACTAATCAAAAATTAACATGTAAAAAATATATTTAACATAGATAAACTTATAATATTATACTTATGGCTTTTGTATGTTTAGATATAAGATCATTAATAAGTTTCGAGTTTTTTAAAAAAAAATATTGAACAAAACAATTGTAAATATTTTTTCAGCAATAACAAAAATTATGATATATATATATATATATATATCAAGTACTTTATATCATTACCATTACATGGGGCTATTTAATTATCCTAGGAGAACACACAATCAGTTTGTACAGAATTTAATGAGGTTTGAATGAAGATTTTGAAACAAAATGGAATTTTACAGAATTTATCTTGGTCAATCCTACCTGTTAATAAAAGATCTAATAATATTTATGAGGCCATTACAAAATTTAGCCCTGAAATATTAGCAAGTGATATAAAGATTTTAAACTAAATCATGATATGGAATATCTCTTTTATACCAATAACCGAAAAATGCTCATTAATAGAACTTTGGTATTTGTAGAACAATGGCACCAACTCAGACAATATATTGTTTTACGAAAATATTGATTCTAGTTCAAAAAGTGTGAGGTAACTATAAAAATTTTGTACTTCAGACTTTTTTCATTTTTTCTTCAAGTTTCTGCAAAGACAAAACAATCATTTGAAAATCAAATAAACAAAGTGTCTTAAAAACAAATCATTGTCTTTTGAGGTTTTAGAAAACTGTAAAACATTCACATGCAAATTTATGTAAAACTTCAGTTATAAAACAAAGGGTTCAATCCCATATCTAACAGACTGACATTTTTTTTTTCAATTTGCATATTTTCAAACTTCAATATGTTTGGCATTTTGGAGAACTGTAAATTATGGTAATTTATTGTGAAAATTCTTAAAGATATACACCAACATGAATGAGAAATAACTCATCTTTGTTCTATTTATTTACATTCTAAAATTTGATAACATAAAATAATAGTTAGGGTCAACAAGGGACCTATTGGTCCATCTAGCCTGTCAAATCTACTAAACTAAAATAAAGCTATTAAAATAAACAACCTCAAAGCCAGCCCTTATTGTTCATATACTTACAGCCCTACCATTCTCACTGTTAAGTATGAAAACAGATGATTTTGTCAACACTATCAATTCCTTTGACAATCTTAAATGCCTCAATCAGATCCTCTCTAAGTCTTCTTTTTCCAAAATAAAACAATTTCAAATATTTTAATCTCTCTTCATACGACAAACCCTCTATCCCAGGTACCATTCTAGTATCCCTCCTCTCTCCTTACCTTAGAAAAGATATTGAATTGTTGGAAAGGGTTCCCACAGTACTCCAAATGTGGCCTAACCAGTGACCTATACAATGAAATTATAGCCTCTTCAGACTTGTATTGTATATTTATATAGACATAACCTCAAATCCTATTTGCTCTACCACTAGTAACAGCACATTGCTTGGATGGCTTAAGAGACTGATCAACTATTACATAAGAATCCATTTCTTTCATACCACTGTCAAGGTTATTTCCATCCAATTTTTTTTATTCATAATTCAAATTATGATAACCCACATGCATTATCTTGCATATATTATAATTAAAACCCATTTGCTATTTATTTGTCCAACTCACCAAATGATCTAAATCCTTTCGTTAGCTTTGCCTATCTAAGCATTGGTCTTGCATGCTCCAGTCTTTTATAGCCCACTTAAATGCCCTTGGCAATATGTTATTTGCAAATCTCTCCACCCACGTCAATGTGCCCTCTATACTGGTACTGTATATAAGCACCTCACTCAGATAATGGAATCACTTTTTTGAAACTTACACCATCCCAGCCACTAACACCAGATCTTGGTGGGGAGGAAGGGCAGGAGAGTGTCAGCGGAGGTAAGTATTATTGGAAATACATTTTAATTTTAGGAAAATGTTAACTTCCAAAACATACTTACCTCTTCAGCTACTTATAGCTAGAATCCCACATTGAGAAGGTGGTGGGGCTGGTGCAAGGTTATCCACACAGAAAGCATCTGCATAGAACAGGGGTGTACCAAGAAAAGAGTGGTACCCAAGTGAGAGAACTGCACTACATCCAGAACAGGTATGCTCTTCACTCAGAACTTAGTACCTGTATCAAGGGTGGAATAGTATGCAAGTAATCATTATAGGCCAGCCCCAACCAGATAGGAGAGGTTCCACAACTCGTGGTTGTAATTAAGAGATCTTAGTCCCTATATCCCACATTGGTGGCTAGGGCAATTGGACTGCAATGTTATATATATAAATATACTTTTGATTAGATCCCAACCTGTAGCCATAGAGTGATGTGTTCCAAACCACCAGAATTACAATGAGAAAGGAAGCAACACTGAGGTAGACAAACTCTCTTCCACCTGAAGAAGTCCAAAAGGCACCACTCCGGGCTCGGAATGATGGGATCCTATATGCCTTACTCAACCAAAGAAACAGTACTCATCTAGTTTGAAGTTATGAACATTCATCCTCACTCCCCAACCGATTAGGCAAGGAGTATTCCACTTGCCCCTGGAATTATGGAGAGGACGTGGAACACTGTGCTCAACCAAGGAGCTAGGATGGAACCACTTTGCATTTGGAATTATGAGGAGATAGTGGATTTCCTTCCATGAACAATATACTAAACTGACATTAATCAAAAAGAAGGGCCATGCACACCCCAACTGGATAGTATAGTGTCAAATCTGAACAGGTATTATGAGTAGGCTCCTGCGGAGGCTGGTGCTGCTCCTGCTAAAATCTGGGGAAAACATCCACAGACCTGGGTAGGAGGGCCACCAATTTTGCCCTATTCTCCAAGAATGGAGGAACACTCTGGAGGAAAAGCCTCTATCCACCACACCAGTGACTGGAAACTGGGTGTGGTAAGGACTCCCAACTCTACTAGTAGAATCTAGGGGGGATGCATGTTGGGAGCCCTGAGGAACAGTGCTTTGGAAACTGTGCAATAGGTGAACCAAGTTCCCTAAATTTTTAAATGCAAACTAAACCTGATTTATTCAATTCGATTATTGGAAGGGACAGGCAGAATCCCCTTTAGCTTTACTCATGATAATATGGTAATACCATCTGGTAAGTGCCTAGATAATCTTATGGAACACTTCATTTTTACAGAGCCTGTTGCAACCAGTAGTAAGAATAATCAAATCAGTTGCTAGTGTGGAATTGGATTGATAAAAGCACATGTGTCTGGGCAACACTTGCTACAGAGTGGGATCTAGTGAAAGCAAGATGTAAGAGACCCTGGAAAATAAAGAGACAAGATGATGACAAAAGTACACCCTCCTTCTTATAATCTAGCATGGGGAGGAGTAGTGGAAACCCCAGAAGAAAACTGCTAGATCATGTATAAAATGTGAGAGAAAAGCAATGTGAAAAGTCCACATACCGGCCATTAAAATGTCCCCTAGTGGATAAATGAAATGGGCAGTGAAAGACAAATGTGCTGAATCTAATGAGATGTAACTCTCAGAAGATTCCTCACCTGTAGAGTTCAGAATATGCAATATGGATATTTGCAAATCCAGCACTAAAAGAACTAGGGATAAATCTTGAGAAACCAAAGGATCCCAATGAATACAGAGTCAAGATTATCACCACAAAAGGAGTTAGAGTGAGCAACATAATACCTCCAGGCCTGACAGGACAAAACAAACAATCAGTGTACAATAAATTGCAAAGGTGAGAAATAGATGGCAAAAGAATTGTGGAGAGGGATGTATCCCCTTTCCTGGTTGCCAGAAACTTAGAAAGAAAGGACATATCAGGGTATAGCAGGACTTAAGAGGAGAGATAAGGAGTCCTACAAAAATGCCAGCAACTCCAACCTATGACATCAGGATGCCAGCAACACAAATAACCATTAAGGTAAAGGTTATATGTGGTACTTGAGGCTGAAGGCTTGAACAGTTGTCAAGACAAAGCATGTAATACCACCCTAATATTCCAGTTTAAGTAATTCAAAAGGCCATTTGGGAAGAAGGTTGGATAGCCCTGGGGAGTCCAAACTTTCAGATGTTTAGAATAACTAAGTAGTTGAAAACATTGTCTGACTTAAACAACAGGAGTTAAAGCCAGACCTAAGTGAAAACCAGGTCAAAACAAGATTTAGTGAAGCACACCCCTGGCAACTTTAGATGTTAAACCCTAATGAGCTTGGAAACGTCTAGGTGTAGAATGAGGGATTGAGGATGCTTCAATAAAGATAGCCAAAGAGGAAGATGCAGAGGTGGACTCACTTGGAGGTACTGTAGAAGAGGAAATCATGGTTAGGCCAACCAAGCTGGAACTAGCAACAGCTCACAAGTAGAAGATCAAAACATAGCCAGAGCTCTTGAGTAACAAATGAACTGGGGGAAAGGCATAGATGTGCAATCCCATCCAATCAGGACTGAATGCATCTACCACCCAAGCCTGATGATGAGGTACTGGAGACTCTAAAGCTTGTCATTAAGAGTATCAATGACACACAGATGTGATTATTGGAGGTCCAAACTGAGAAATCTATTGTAAAACTCACAATGAAGAAAGTAAGAGCTGAGACTATCAATCTAGGAAAATGGCAAGCCAGGAGGCTGACGTGATTGGAATAAGCCCCATAGAGAAAGAACAAAATTTCGAAAACAATCCTCAGAATGCATGTCTCCATGACAAGAAATTTAGGAGTCCACTCATGAATTGATGAAATGTTTCATAAGAATATTCCCCTGCAAGAGATCTAGACCTTGCACTATTGCCTGTTGGACAGCAAGAAGATCTAAATTATTGATACAGAATGAAGATTTATCCTCCATTCATATACTCTGGATTAACCTGACCTTGAGTATGCACACCTCATCCCTGAAGTGAAATATCTGTGAAGATACACACTAAGGACAGAGGTGTGATATACATTTACATACATACATATACATGCTAATGGTAAGGATGATCCAAACCAACAACCACTCAAAACTTAAGATGTTGCTCCTGATGAAAGAGACTGGTGGATCCAGTGGATTGAAGTTCCAGATCCATTAGTTGCACTGGGATAGCATGTGTCCTCATCCCAAGAAAACAGAGATTAGAGGGAAGTCCACAAACCCAAAGAGATAGAACCATCCCTGTAAGTAAGAGCCTGACTGCCATTCCATAGCCCAGAGCTGGATGGAAGGTAGCTGAGCCAGGCTTAAAACATAGTAAAAACTTGTACAACCCAGCAAAAGACATATGGTACTGATGCTAAACCAAAGGCTAGATCCATGAACTGTAGAACCCTATCCCTGTACACAAAATATAGCTAAAGTCAAAACGAATTCACTATGATAATGTGTAGGAATGCCTCAGAAACTTCAAACTTGGACATCCACAGACCTGGTGAACGAGAACGGACTGCATTGTAGACCTGGAAGGATTGAAAAATGGTTTGATAAGAAAGAACAACAATCGTCCACCAATCTCCTCTTGTTCCAGGCACAACAAATAAACAGGAATAGCATCCTGGAAGAATGGGAACAACTGTTACTACCACCCCCATGACCAATAACTGATAGCCATGAAACAAAAATCCACACTCCACTGTTCAGGTAGGGGGTGGAAATACCACAGGTTAGGAAGATAATAGAGGTGGAGAAATGAATGAAAAGACCAAGTTTGAAACCAGAACCTGAAATTCCCATGTATTTGCAGTGAAGGAATACCAGGTGTCCATCAATAGTTATAACCTCACTAACTGCCCCACATAGGCAGATACCAATACCATTGACACCAATCAGCCCAAATGGAGGGGTCTTGAAACTAAGGTCTGAATCTATTCAGCTGCTAGAGCCAAAGAAGGTCTATTGATCAACAACAACAAAAAAGCAAACGGGTGATGTGAATTCGCTATACAAATGTCTCTGGAACCCCCGCAAACATCAAGTGATGATAAAAAGAAGCCACACGTAACAAAGAGGCTACAGCAGGTAGAAAAACTCCCTCCATCAAGGTATCTCTACAGAAGGAACAGAAGCAGTCAATCTGACCACGGTAAAAGTCAGTAGAAGACTCCAATCATCTGCAACTTGATGTGAGGACCATTGATAGAATGCCAACAATTTTTTGGGGGGAGAGAAGAAACATCATGGAGCAAGAGTGAGGATCAAACAAATACAAGAAAATGTGATCAGTTCAAAGTGATCACATGAATCATCCTGGAATCCCATATATAAACGGTTTTAGGCTGTGGAATGCCAAAGCATGCAAATAGACAAACGAGAGTTCAAGATATA
>NW_013665861.1:675655-677908 GCF_000517525.1 Limulus polyphemus | reverse complement strand
ATACCAGTGATAGATAAAAAGGAAGCCACATGTAACAAAGGAGGCTACAGCAGGGTAAGAAAAACCTCCCCTCCATACAAGGTATCTCTACAGAAGGGAACAGAAGCAGTCAATCTGACCAAGGTAGAAGTCAGTAGAAGACTCCAATCATCTGCAAATTGATGTGGGGACCATTGATAGGATGCCAACAATTTTTTGGGGAGGGAAGAAACATCATGGAGCAAGAGTGAGGATCAAACAAATACAAGATGAATCATCCTGGAATCCCATATATAAATGATTTTAGGCTGTGGAATGCCAAAGCATGCAAACAGACAAACGAGAGTACAAGGTATATCTATCCCATCACGTAATAAAGCAGTAAATCTCCCAGCATAAACCAAAAATATCAGACGAAGGAGGAAAAACTAAATAGCACTCCGACCTTTCCACCAACAAGGGAGGAGTACACTGAAAGGAAACCCCCAAAATCTCACAAACCCAAGTGACTAACTGAAGAAAAGGAGTAGGAGGTGACTAATCCAAATTCAACTTGTGAGAAACTGACTTGGTAAAGAACGGCATCAGAGTTTTTTCAGTTATTAATATAATATTCTTTGTCTTTATTTCACTATACATTATCATCAGCAACACTTAACTTAAGTATATAGATAAACTCTAGTTTAACAATACACTTATTTAGCAAAAATCTTAATTTTTATCTCGTGCAAGTCTTTCTTACTATAATTACATTGATTGATGCTTGAGAGTCAGAAAATTCTACTTACATCATATTTGGCGAGATGTATCTTTGCAAGTTGGATACCTTCAACATCATCTTAAAGCTGGCTAAGAGCAACTGCTGGGAACTCCTGAGAACATAACTCGCGAGGAACTGATTTTCTGCCTCAAACATGGGTTTTTTAACAACTTTTCGCTCCTGTTCCTACGAGTTCCCAAATAGTATGCAGCACCACCCACAAGCAGTTCTCACATCTTACTAGTTAATTCTTGTAACACATTGGACTGTTCCAAAACTATAACCAAAACTCTCAAGTGATTGGTTACCATTATGGTGAGTTAGCCAGTTGCCTTCTTACTTGTGCTAATACACCAGCATCATGTAAAAAATATAAATCATCAAAGTTCCGCTTTTGCGTGTTAACAAAGACTTTTCCATAGCCTCCACAGTACTAACAAGTTGGTGTAAGTAATTAATCACTGTCACTCATTTGTGCTAGTGCATCTACTTCGTTTTCTACAACATTCTATTCTATATATACTTTCCAACATTTTGTTTCCACTCTCTCAAGAAAATGTCTTAAACTTGAAAACTACCGTGAAGCAATTACAAGAATTCCTCAAAATCCTCAATTGTTTCAAATCCATCTTTTCAAATGGAGCATTTGGATTTCATAAACGAGCAAGTCTTTCCATGTCTGCAGGAAATTAGGCTAAGGTCTTGATCTTCCAACAATAATGCTCCTATTCTTTGCTTTAGAAACTTCCTTTTGATGTGGCACTCCAAATCTATTTGATATATGAGCCAGCAAACAATTCCTTGTAGCTGTTATTGCTCTTTATTGAAAGGTTGATTAATGTTATTAAAACTAATCTTTTTAAACAAGCAGCTAGATGAATAACTTTCTTTTCACTATTTCATCTATTCACTTTTGAAATTATATCAAATTAGGCCTGATATGCCTCCCATGGTACATTTCCAATGCATTTTCTTAGTTTTTTAATTGGATGATGTTATTGAACTGGTCTGTTAAATTCCATAATTTGATGAGGTACTGGACTATTGGTACAGAATGTGTTTTCCAGGAAGATCCTGTACAGCAATAAAGATAAAAAATGTAGGCCGGATGAGTTCTTCCATTCCATATTGCATAATTAATGGTGTTTGAGTTCAGAATTCTTCAACACATGCAGAGAAAATAGTGCCAAGTTTGTTCATTGCATTTGAACGATTCAGTTTACAAATGTTTTATGCTGGCATTCATTTTACTTTGTACTTCGTTGATTTCATTTTCATAAATCTTTCTTTACCTTTTCAATGTCAATTGATACATGCTTTCTATTTTGTTTCCATCAAATTGATTTGGGTTCACAATTATTCTGTAAATATCATGTGCCATTCTTGTAATTCCTTTCACAACTTCTTTCTTCTGGATGTTCTTTCAACTTTGTCTCTTTCTAATAATGGCTGGAGACGGCTTAAATGGGTAATGAAGAAAAACTTTAATATAACTTTAACATGACAGCAAATGT
>NW_013665861.1:674355-675645 GCF_000517525.1 Limulus polyphemus | reverse complement strand
ACATTTGCTGTCATGTTAAAGTTATATTAAAGTTTTTCTTCATTACCCATTTAAGCCATCTCCAGCCATTATTAGTCTCAAAGTGGGTTCCTCGTCATCGAATTTGTCTCTTTCTTCTAAGTCCTCTTTTAATTTTCTGTTGTTTTTGTTCTATCATCTTGCCTTTGTTTAATAATTTCTAGGAAATCTTCCTTTGAGGATTGTGTCCGGATGCATTTTTTAAAATAAAAACATTTCTAACACCAGTGTTGTAGCAGTTTCTTTTTGGGATGCATTTTTTTGGATTATTTGATAAAATAATGTAACATTTAGTCCACTTAATGATAATGAATGATTTATTTCAAGTTCTACCTAAGTTCACAAATAATGCTAAATAGTCACTTACTTGCTAATATCCTTGTATCTATTGTACTTGTCATATTTCTAGTATTTCATCGAAATACAAGTTCAATATTCACAAAACTGAGGTAATCTTGACGGTAATCTTGACCTATCTAATTCTCTAACTGAATACTTAATCCTCATCTACTGTGCATAGCCTATTCACATTTTATTTCATTCCTAAACTTTCAGGAAGATTTGGTCATTACGCTATGCCTATCTTGCTACATTAAACTCCTCTGGCTAAACAACAGTACAAATGTCTAAATTTAAAAAACTCTGCTAGAAAGGCATATATATGATTAACTTATCAGTGTTATAATTCACCTACCATTCTCTTAACATAACAAAGAACATTTATCCAGATGAAAGAAGCCACTCCAACATAGGCAACCCTCATGTGTGAAGGCACAAAGAAAAAGTTGATGCACTGAACTGGGAGCCAATAAGTACAGCTCAACTTGAAAGTAAAAAAACAACAAAATATTTGATCTTTTTGATAAATGAAAAATGCTCTTAAATTTGTATATTAGATTTCTTTCATTTTATTTAAAACTGTTCCAAGTTTTGAAGGAAGATGATACATGTAAAACTAACACATGACTTTCAACAGGTTTTAGACAACAAATTGCTTACTTTTTTTGTCTGATCTTACATATTCTAAAATTAATGGTTCCTTCTAAGTAGAAACAATTATGTGATTCAGTGTCCTCTTCAATTTGAATACTGATTGAACAATTTGCTTTACTTATTATTATTATCTTACATTACTGAAACACAGACAAAATGCTTCGATTAGAAAATAATATAAAAAAGAAGTCTAAAACAAGTTTTAAAAACAAAAAGGTGAAAATAATATTACTTTTGGCATTATGGAGTTCAATTGACTATCCAAGACTGTCATGTGTC
>NW_013665861.1:663110-673355 GCF_000517525.1 Limulus polyphemus | reverse complement strand
AAATTTAAACAAACAAACAGTAATGGTTTTTGTACTTAAACAGGTGGTTTTCAAACTATCTTAATCTTACAGACAAGAGTAAGTTTCTGTCATGTTAGTTTTTAGCTAAAAGACGTTAATAACGTGCGGTCACCAATTTGACAATGGATGCACATTTGCATTATTTTACTAATATACTAAAGTTCTATAATTGACGATGAAGTATTATTTACTTCTTTTTAACATATTAACAATCCATTGTTAATGTAAAGTTAGATTATGAGATACTCAGGAAGGCGTTATAAAGAAATAAAACGTTTTAAGAATTTAGATTCGAAGTATTAAAACCTTAAGCATATATGCCATATTATTACTTTTCTTTCCCAGGATATAAGACACCTATAAGATTATCACATATTAATTTTCCTTAAAGGTAATGATCTTTGTTTTGATTAATACATGTTGTTAGTAAATATGGGATTGGTCATTGGTGAAATTGAATCTTTCCATCAAACTGTTACCAACACATTTTTGAGAAAATATGCTGCCAAGCAACCGTACACGCGCGTTTGCTGCAGGAAAACAACTGCTCAAGATTTGACAAAATATTGAAGTCAAATATTTTTAATCCGATTGTGACAAAGCTACATTAAAGGTAGAATAATTACAGACTAAACCTAAACTCTAATCCTAATGTAATAACATACGTTTACACATCTTGTGAAAGTTAACACGTAAAAATAGAATTCATGAAGAAAGAAAGTTGATTTTGTTTAAATTTTTACAATACTGAGAAATAAACATCTAAATATCTAGACAAGTGTAATGATATTTATAGAGTAGAAGACAACTTAAAAGCGAATAATAACACCTTATCAACAGCATTAAAAGTAAAGAAACATCTTTTGGGAGATATATATATGTATTCATTTTATATGCTTCTACTTTCCAACACAAAAATTTCAGATTCTATATAACAGGATCCAGTAACGAAGCGTTTGCGTACTCTGCGTCGAATATTAAAGATATTAAAACATACAGAGCGATTTCTATTTTAAAACTTATGCTAATATATCCATTTTTGCTTCGAAATAGAAAACAAATTACAATAAAAACGTACTTTTGTTCAAGAAAAACGATATCCAGTATCCAGAGCCTGGGGAAATCTTATGTTCATTTTTGAGAGTACAGGCAGCAACAGCATGAAAGATTAATCACATTTTTTTACTCATTCATTGCTTAAAGTGTTTTCAATGAAACGAATTTTCATCTGTTATAGCAACCATAGATATGAATTTTACAGTATTATACAGAGGGTTCAGAATGCTATATCAAAACGACTTTTAAAATGCAACTCAGTAAGTCACGTCAGAAAGAAGCCGAAATAAAGTTGCGATTGACCGGCATGTATCAGAACTACATTTTGGCATAGCTTGTCGTTTTGTAGCTAGTGTGACGCCAGTAAAAACTGATCACTTTTGTGAATGGTATGTAACATACCTTTTCGATGCAAAAATTGCAAACATTCTATTTAAAGGCATTGGAAAATAAAGGAATGTTGGGGTACCAAAACGATCCAAGAAGAGATAGGCAGTAAGTCGTATTGCAACCGAAGCAGGCAAAGTGCGGCATCTTGTAACTAGTGAGAATCCACAAACATAAAGGTCACTGGCAAAATCCGTCAACCTACCTCAGAGAACAATACGTAACATAATCAAGATGGATCTCTGTCTAGAAAAGCGACACATTTCAGATGTAGTACCAAATCTTTTCAAACGTCACATATCTATAGCAGAATACTCGTGCTATTCCATGTTTGTAAAGTTGTTAGAGGTCTTTTGTTTGTTAGGGCTGTTGAAACTGGCTCTGGGAAAACCGTTATACTGGTACATTAGATGGTTTATGGAAGGCAAATGGGAAGTAGGTGTGTACCTTAAACATTGAAGCCTTATTAGACTCTTTTAAAATGTAAACTACTCTACAGAGCACACTTTATGAACGTTGTTAAAGGTCCCGTGCTTTCTTTGGATATATTACCTCCATCATCATTCGTGCTCAGCTGATGGCTCTGATTACGCACTATTGCGTGACACCGCTATCTTTATTGTGACAAGAAAGGAAGTTAACCTTAAAATATAGATTTTGACAAAATGTTCACATATCCTCCAGACTTTGTTTCTAGTATGACATTTAAGCAGATCACGGTCATCAAAAACTATGGAAGCATTTGTCTCACAAGTGGCAGACTGGTGTTGCTTGGATTCCAATTTGTTTGTTGTTTTTATCTCAGTCAGCATTTTCATAAAAACAGTTGTTTATTTAAAAGGAAATGGTTTATTAGTCTTTGGATTGTGAGCTTCGTAAGTTTCAAATCATTGTTTATTATCTTGTTGATAGCACTAGGAGGTATGCCCAGTTTCATTGCAATTTTCTTTTGGGACAAATAGTTCCCTCTCGTTGAAACCATGGCCTTCCTTTTGTGGTTGAGAAAGTTACGTCGTATTGTTTTGAGTGTTGTTTCGGGGCCTGTTGCTGTCCACAGCTTTCTGCTCTGTATGTTTTCTGCTTCCATGGATATTACTGAAGGCTTTATTCTTCATAATTTTGTATCCATTGACTCCACATCGTTTACCAATCATATTACACGAATAACCATCCTTGAAAGAAATTGTGAAATATTCTTCCAGTCATAAGTTAACAGTGACGAGATTGGTCAATCGAGTGGTCGAGAATTTTCCGTGAAAAGAAAAAAAAATTATTTAACTATACATATATATATGTAGAGAGAGAGATGATAAATATATCAACTTGATGCCACATCATTAGTATATGTAATTTGTGACTTTACCTATAGATTACTGTTACATTTACCATGACTGGTTTTAATGTAAAGCCTTTTTGTATTTCTGGGGGATTTCCCTGTGCTTATTTGAAGAATAGAAACCTAATTCTCTTTAGTATCATATAAAAAATAATGTTAATAAGCTGCTAATTTGTACAAATAATAAACTTGTTTAGTTTTTGGGTTTTAAAGAACAAATATATATTCTATATCTGTGTACAGCAACTTCAAATATACCTTTTTTAAAAGTTAAAAGAACTAAAATGGAAATTTTATAAATACCTGGAAACAACATCTTAAGTGAAATAGTGCTACGTGTTGTATTATACTGAATCACATAATCTGTGTACACAATTTTATATTCCCTAAATCCTTGAGGAAATAAGTGATAGGGAGAGAGAGAAAATATGTAAAAACTTCACAAAAAGTGCTTTAGTAAAAGATTTACAATCAGTCCCTTTTTAAAACTTGTTATAAAAGAGAAGCGATTAACTATTGTATACAACTAGATTCCCACGTGTGAAAATGCAAGACTACGTAAGTTTTAACAAACTTGTAAGTGTAATCTTACTATTAAAGTAATTTATTAAATCTTTTTAATTGCAAAATATTTAACTCTTTAGAAACCTCTAAGCCACTCAGATATTCTCTGCCAACAAGCACTTATGTAGACTCTAGAGATACAAACTTTATTTTTATTGCTTTAACCTTTGAACTGGAAATGAAATTGACGAAGGTTTGCCATTCATGAAAACAAATTTAGATAACTAAATACTTGAAAACAGATATTATTATTTTCGTGTTTGTTATTTTATTGATATTGGTGACGGTGATATTCCAGATTTATTATATACGCATATATATATATATACAATCACCACAAATTGGTCTGAAATTCGTAGCGCGTGTAAAGAAACACATATTTTAACCTTAAAAAGGTGAAAGTATACGAGATGATGAATAGAGTCCAGAGAATAAAATGATATATAGATTTAATTAATTTTTTTTGTTTTAATGGTTAGTTCAAATACTATAAATAAATTTGAACTTTAGTTGGATTTAAGGTATCATTAGTTTGTTGAGGACTTGCATAGTGAAAACATTTTAGTTGTATTGTAGGTTACAATACAACTAATATATAATATTAGTTGTATTGTTTATATAAAATATAATGTTCCATGAGAAGTTTTATGCTGTATTTGCTTTTCCAGTAAGCAGATATGAAAATCTGTTCAGCTCAGGGTAAAAATATATTTTACTTTGAAGTTCCTATGGTGTTAACTTTGGTTTCTTAAAGCGAAGAAATCTACACCATACCATATACATATTTATGGATCTATCTCCTTGTTTATCGAGTTTAAAACATGTGGATAGGAGGAACATTTTCGAACCTTCCAATACTAAGTTATGTAAAACCTTGATGTCTGTCTTTTATCATAAAACTCTAGAACTTTCTTCATAGCATAAATATACTTTGTGCCACGCTTTCTTCTTTCATAGCATGACAACTTGATAAAAAAGTCGGTAGGCCAGTGTCTTGTTTGCTTAATGATAAACAAAAATTTTTTTTCCTACGTTAAAACACAAAAATCTAACAAAGGGACCCTAACTTCTAAATTTGGTTTTCCTTTTAAGGCGCTGTAACTGTGGCTGCTCTTTCAACAAATATGATAATGTCATTACTTACAGGTACTAACTGTGATATATATACAGATTGAACTTGAGAAAGTCAAAGCAAATTGCCAAGCTAGTGTAACTTCTCACCTCTGAGCAATGATAATAAACATTACTACAAATGAGCAAAAACGCAGAAAATATTTTACGTTTCGGTGACTGTTAAATATATATAATTTCATAGAAGAGTAGGAAGTATAAATATTAGTGACTTTAAATCTATATAAATATATATTCATATATTAAGTACTTACTAGTCACGTATCCATAGCTTAGATGCAAATACTTAAGTACTTACTAGTCACATTTTAGTTGATTCTATTAAGATATCATTTTTTTGTTGAGGACTTGCATAGTAAAAAAAACAAATGTAGGCAGCATATTAAACTTCTTCCTGAAGCACGCATATTTCGTGTTATCTTTTATATGTGTATTTAAAAATGAAAGCAGCGTACCTGTGTATAAGAGCAATATGTTTTGAAGCTAGCTAAAATAATAAAACGTTAACACTGATATGTATGAAGTAGTAACTTTTGAGCCATTTATAATATCTAAGATATTTATAATTCGTTTAATTCTTCCTAGCTTATTAAAATATAGTATCATTTCTGCATTTGCATGAACAAAATAATGATTCTTAAATGTCGCCACAATCACAAACATTACACATAAATTATAATAGCCATTGAACATTTTTGAATTAGAATTGTTTTGGTAAATCTACAATTTATAACAAAAAGCCATATGTAATGTTGTTACATTATACACATTTAGCCATTGACTTGACAATCAGATTTCAAACATGCTTATTAGAAACAATGCAATCACAAGCTTAATTACATGACTAATAGTCCACTTGGTTGAAAATTATATCAACGAATTGTAGTTTTCTTACTATATTTTATTTATAGAAGTTTCTACTATACTAATCTTACATATTATAAAAATACCAAAACAGAACAAAAACTATAAGCAGTGATATAATAAATTTATTTCTTTTGTATAGCGAACAAATCAAGATATAATTAGGTTTTTTGAAGTCATGTCAAAGAAAAACTTTGGGTGAATAGTAATTACAACTTTAGAACTTTATAATCTATTTTAGAGAGACACATATCTCTACAACAAGTAAGTCGAAAAAAAAAGAAACAGAATAATGCCATATTTAAAATGATATATTTCTGACTTATTAATCTTTGAAGTTTATAAACTGTAAAGTAAAAATGCAGAAGTTTAATTTTAGTCTTCGAGACCATGAACGTAAAAACAATCAATTTTCCAAACTTATACAGATACCACAGGTTTGTAGCTGAGTGTAAATGTAATGTTAACATATTATACAGTCATGACCAAAATGTTTGCATATTATTCTACATTGATGTTACTGTCTACATGCATGAAATAGTTAGTGAGTAAATGCCCGAGTAGTAACAGAGATGGTAGCGTATGATCGGGCAATCATGTACGAGTTGTTATTCTGGTCTGTATAAGTTGTTTTGAGTATTTGTTTGTTAAACACACATACACACCTGACTGGTATTAAATGGTGTGCTTTTGATATAATCTTTTTCGAAACAGATCAACACTTTGTTCAGACAATTACGTGGTGTAGAGTCATAATTCGTCACGTGCCAGAAGTTATAGAGCGTGAAATTCTTTGACTGTCCAGAAACGGAATGCAGCAAATGGACATTGCTAGAACAGTAGGGTAGGTAACCCAAATGTACTGTATTAGAATCCTGAAGCGTCATCGGACTAAAGAAAACATTGTTCCACGAAAGTCTACTGGTAGACGGCAAATAAACTACTGCCTCAGATGACAGTGTTTTGATCAGGTTGACACGTCAATGTCAAAAAAGTCTTACAACACCTTACGACAGGAATGTCATGAACACTTTCATTCCAGGGTATCTAGAAGAACAGTGGATAGGAGATTGACCAAACAAAGTTATTTTGCAAAAAAGGCTACCTGCAAACCAATATTAACCATAATTAAACACCGTCAACATGTTACTTGTGCAAGATAGCATGCCAACTTACAGTTAAGACACTGGTAGAATGCCATCTTTTCAAATGATTCCTGTTTCTGACTTGTTAAAGCTGATGGTAGGATTAGTGTTTGTCGTTTGCCTGAAGAACAGATGACACACAGGAGGGGGTGCAGTACATGTTTGGGCAGCTATTCATCATGGCGGAAAAATTGCTCTTCATATTCTCCAGGGAAACGTCAATGCTGCCTCCTACAGGCATCACATGGTGACCATATTCCTGCCGTATGCTAGGGGAAAGCTTGGCAATAACTTTATGTTCCAAGATGACAGTATCTCTGCCCACAGTACGTACATTGTGTAGGATTATCTCGAACAGGAGAACGTTAAAAGATTGCCATGGCCAGCAAAGTCTCCATATTGTAATTCCATTGAAAACTTTTGGGCAGAATTAAGAAGGAAAATTGCTAACTCGACGCTAAACCAGCTACTGTAGGTGAGTTGCAGCGCCTTTTAGTGCCAAGCTGGGATGAAATCACGGAATGGTAGATTACATCAATAACCTCATCGACAGCATGTCACCTCGCCTAGCGGAAGTTATTAGAGTACAAAGCGGACTAACCAAGTATTGGATGTTTTATATAAACTGATATTAGGTTACATACATTATTTATAATAATTTGATGTAATATTTTGTCATTATATATGTTTTTGCAAGGTATTGCTGCGATAGGTGAAATGCTAATTTACACATCTTTCTACAGGTGTCTGATAAAACTGTTTGCTGTTCTAACGAAACGCTCATGATGTCCATAGATCCTGTTTCATTACATAAATTACATATCTAGGTGATGAATATAACATGAATTTCTCAGTTTGACAGCGCTAAGTGTATTTGTATTCCATCTTAATAATAATGATCTTATTTGTTACAAAATATGCAAACATTTTGGCCAAGACTGTATTTCTTCTTTCCAAATAAAAATTACAATTTGGAAATTGCAGACATCTAAAGTGGGGTAAGAAATTTGAATATTTATTGCTTTATTCAAAACTTGTGCTAATGAAATTTATATCGAAGTAAAAATTCAAAATCTAAACTGTCATTTGAAATGTTTTTCTCTATGAAGTTTGAAGGAAAGAACACACATATTTTTCTAAAATTTAATGTTATAATTTTTCATAGTAAATAAAAAACACGATATAAAGAAGCGTGTTTGTAAAAATTCAAACTAGTTAAAAAATAAGGAATTTATAAGATATTCTTCTTAAACATGAAAACGAAGTCCGTAAGTGGAAGTTAAGAACGAAATTAAATATTCTTTTTTCTCGTCGCCATTAAAAGTGATCCATACAATAGAAGTTATAGACTTAATCGATGCCTCTATATCATTACTTTACATAATCTTGTCAGAAATAGGGAAGTATATTATTAAAGGACTTTAGATAGAATGCATTTTTGTGTTCATAATGAAGTGACAATGATATACTAATTTCTAATTCTATGTTAACATATCCCTTGTAATCAAAAAGAAGTTAAAGCTGAAACAGGAAGAATAGAACAAACGTAGGGGACGTCATTCAAGTTAATTAATAACCAACCCAGAATAATACATTTGATAAATAAAAATCAAGAATGTCGTCATATATAAGTAATATTGATAATTAATTATTTCAACGCGAAAAAGTGCTTTGCAAATATATTCCAGGATTACAAATATAATAAAGGCGAGATACTGTATTTGCTGTGAGAAAACCCGAAAATTATTCTGAAAATATTTAGTGCAATGCAAATACACTTTGTGTTGATCTAAACTGGTGCACTTGCAATATTTCCAAGCCTTCAAAAGAATTACTTTGGCATTTTGAAATTTTCATCAATACATGTGCATGTACATCATTTGATATTACACTCGTCATTACCTATACAGGCCAATCGCAACCCAATGATTAGCTTTCCGAACTGTGGAGCTTAAGATTCTTGGTTCGCGTCCTTTTAATATAAAAGAAAATCGTGATTTGCGCTTTGAGGTCATGGGTGCATTATAAGAGTAACAGTCAACTCATGTTATTTGGTCTGACAAGAGTGTCGGTGGGTAATGTTGACTAGCTCCCTCTGATCTATCACTTCAAAATTAGGAACCGGCTAATGCAGACAGCCATTCTGTAGTATGGGTGAAAGAAAAACAAAAAAACACAATATAGCTACACATATAGATGTGGAATAATCTCAATGTGAAATTTACATTTTTATTTTGTAATTAGTTTGAAGCATGACGAACCTACATCAGCTGTACTATGTTGAATTTTAGATAAATTTGTCAAATCATATTTCTTTTGAAAAAAGAATAGTTAAATATGGAGAAAATATGTGATACTAAATATATTTATTCTAAGTATTTGTATGCTAATTTCTTTAACCTCTTTAAACTTATCAACTACAGTAATTATATAAACATTTAAATAGTTCAATTTCTGAATCCATGGAAAATAAATTTTGATGAAACATGAACAATGTCAATACTATTTGAATGAAGAAGAAAGAAGTCCTCCAAAGGAGTAAATCAGCTCTATAGATAATTTTCAATATTATTTAATTTTAAATATATTTTGAGCACCAAAAAAAATTAATCAATTCAGCCTTTAGTTTATGATTTGTAAAATAATCAAATCGTCAATAACTGTATGAAAACATTTATGACTTCTTTGAAAGCAACTGTTAAGTTTGTATTTATAGCGAAATCCAAATGTCTATTATGTATCAAACTTATATATATATTTAATTATTAAGTATAATTATCAAATTTGTTAGTTTAAGACATCCTTTCATTCTTCAAAATTCTCCACAAATTTTTATAAAGTTCTTATACTTAGATTTGGAAGAAAACTAAAGCCACTCTGTTTAAATGTGATTTCATGTCATTAGGTGGAAATAATTGAAATTAAATAAAAGTAAGGAACATTTTTACACGTAAATGCTAGTTTGTTTATTCTCTACAAACTATCATCTCCGTTACTGGAACCTTCGTTGGATAAAATATTATGCAAAAATTACATAAAGTATTGCACGACAAAGATTTTAGTCTCGGAGCCGAAAGCTTGTAAATAATGAACTAATTAGTATTTGCATAGAAAAAGTCTCAGAGTTACATTTAACGACTAAAACGAATTTGTTATTATATATTTATTTTATTATCAATGTTTCTGTAAATTTGTTTGTTTATATTTTAAAATATGCATAGCTTATAGTGTTAGATATGTATTGTGAAATTCACGCCTATTCTCCAAAGACGTAGAAGATTCTCGAGAGTAAGAATCAACAATATATGTATGTTAGCGTTAGTATTGTTACGTAAAACTAAAAGTTCTAGATAGCCTCCATACGCCTATAAATATAACCAACGCGACGCACTAAAAAGTATCTGTTATTAGTTTGCTATAGTTGGTATGCTATAAGTTTCGCAAGCTATAACTGTGATTGCTATAACGCTTATCAATGGGAAAACTTAAGATATTTGACCAGGAGCAATTACAAAGTTTGAACATTACAAACCATTTAACCTTAGTGGATTCTCACTGGACATTATTATTTTTACGAAAACATTACATAAATTATCGTGGAAAGCTCGGCACGTGTGGCTGCTGAATAACGAAGAACAAAGACTCAGCGTGTGTAGCTGGTGAATAACGAAGGATAGAGCTAGCTAGATTTTCGTTAAATAAATTATACCTACGTCAACTCGTAATCAACTCGCTCATCGT